>NC_056727.1:302074949-302327449 GCF_019279795.1 Protopterus annectens | reverse complement strand
ACCCCTGTGTAAGGTTGAGGCGCACCTCACTTAAGTGTTTTTGTCATGAGTTATCCTCCACTGGTTGGTAGCACAATGGCTGGAATTTGGGGAAATGTCCATGATTCACCTTTGTCTGCCTTTTATTTATTACTTTGCTTTAACTTGAAATCAAATTTGATTCATTATTTAATGATTCATGTCCTCCATTGTTCAGATTGTCATCAAGGAACTAGGAAAGATTATAAGGAACTGTTGATAATTAGTAGGGCAGATAGCACACTAGCTTAAATCATATATTGCCATTTGCACTCAAGTTTTTTTCCTACTGTTTTGTAGGGAGACTTAAAGCTTCACAAAGCAATTTGCAGGCATGACATGTACTCATATATGTACTCACCTTCAATACTTGCATTATGTCTTTTCCAATACTCGTTTCATACATTTCAGGATCATTGATGAGCCAAAATGCTTGAATGGATGCCAATAAATTCTGAATAAAATGTCTACACTCTGTCCTTCTATCCAGAGACGTTCTGGAGGATCTTCTCTCCTACCTGCATGTCTTTGCGATGTGGGAGGAAATTGGAACATCTACAAGTAGCACACACATGTGCAGAGACCACATGCAGACTCTGCACAGAAAACACTCATTCCAGGACCTGAACTGGAGAACCACACTCTGGGGGGCAACAAGTGTAACCTCTATAATACTCACCAGAATAACATTATAATTGCATTTCTTTATATTTTTTTCCATATCAGTTAATCATCAAGCCACCTCCACCAGCCCAGTTATCTGAAAGACAAGTCCCAACCCTGTCAGAAACTCAGTGTTCCCTTCACCAGGAGGGTCTTCATAGTGGGAGATGTCCTGTGATAAAGCAGCCCCAGTTCCTCAGACAGGGTCACTCTGTGCATGGCACATGTCAGGCAAGTGATGAGACAGACTAGCAGACAAGCCATCATCTGACTTCCTAGGGATTTTTTTTTTTTTAAACAAATTCTCCCTTTATCTCTCTGCCACCTATATGCTGCTCAGGCAAGGGGGTGGCCGCTCTGAGTAAACTTGTGTCCTTCCCCTGGCCATACTGCAGTCAGATGTCACTCACTTCCCACTGCTACCCAACCTAGCCTTAATTCCCTAGAGCCCTGGCCTCTACTACAGCACATTTAACAATGCCTCAGCACATCCTTTCCCTCCAGGATGGGCTTTCCCATCCTACCTGTCACATGGTCAGTCATCTGAGCTGTTAATCAAACTCTGGTCACTGGGTCTGAAGTTAGGCAATATCCCCCTATGACAGAAGTGTGAACTGGCATAATAATTGTTAATACTGTACTGCTTTGAGGACGTTAAATATTTGTGGATTTAGGGGCAGATAAGCATGGTGACTCAGTTGAACAGTGGTTTACACAGCGTTGCCTTCTCTTGAACCCCAGAAAGACTAAACTCCTCCTTTTCAATCCTACTCATAAGTCCTCTCCAATAGATTTTTCAGTTACATCCACTAACGGTACCATTATATCACCTGACCCAACTACCAAACTACTCGGTATCACTGTTGACAACTACCTTAACTTGGACATCCATAATCAACAATACTATTAAAACTGTCAACAAAAAACTCCGCTCTCTCTACAGGATTAAACCCTTCCTTTCACCTACAGCCAGAAGAACTGTTGCTCACACTCATCTTATCTCTACACTTCTCTGTGCCTCATCCATTTTCACTAATCTAATCTATCTAAGAATAACCTCAACAAAATGGAAATCTCCTACAATAACAAAGCCGGATTTGCTACAGGCAACCCATTTAGAACCCACCATTGCTTTAATTTAAAGCAGCAAGGATGGCTTGAACTACAAAACCTGCTTAAATTCCACCAACTAACCATTGCCCATAAGACTCTTTATCAATCTTCCAATACTCCTATTCTATGTACCCTCATCACCCCCTATAATAATCTGAAGTCCTTATGTTCTTCTCAGAAACCCCTCTAAATCTAACATCAAGGCTGGGGATTCTCTCTTTTCTAATACTGTTGGAAAATCCTGGAATCTTCTTCCCAGTGACCTTTCCTCACTTTCCTCTACATCACTCTTTAAAAACAGACTGAAACTTTTCCTCAGAACACACTGGTTATGCCCCTGTATTAACCAAGACTAGTCATCTATCTCTTCAAACTTGGCTCTGCCTACCCTATACTTTTCATTAACTAGTTCTACCTTCCTTATTAACTACAATTACCATCTCCCTCTAAATTACATTTTTCCAACCTTTGTGGACACTTATTATTGGGAGAACTATTTATTAAAATAATTATACAATAAGCTGCCTTTTTCTTATTATGTATTGTACCTGTATGTTGTATTGTACCTGCATTTTATACTGTTATGCTTTCTGTCCTCTCTGAAAACTCTGTGTTAAACTGTAATGTGCATTGTATATACGACTGATGTTGTTATATGTTATTTGCTATGTTTTTTTTTTTTCATGGAGCTCATCTCCTCGGGCCTCTACTGAAAATGGACATATATCCAGTTAGACTAGCCCGGTCAACAAATGTAAAATAAATAAATAAATACCCATTATTGATAGTGCGGTAATGCGCCTGCCTGTTTCTGGTTGCTGATCAGGTGAGAATTAACAAATTACATTATTTTTTTTAATATATTTAATTTTGTATTGTGTCCTGGCTTGCCCTGCCTTCTTCATGCATGTGTAATTAATGAACTAATTGTGTGTATGCACATGTATGTGAGAATGTGTATTAATAGGCATTAGAACTTATACTTTAACAATGGCCTTTCTGTCTGAAAAATATATGTGCCTACATCTGAGTCAAGTATATGCTCGTATGTCCCTGATATAACATTTTCTCTTTCTTATAAATTGTTTGATTTTGTGCAGAACAGTCAGCTAAAATACGTATGCAGCGTTAATTACTACAGTTAAACATTGTTCTTCAGTGCATGCGAGTTAATATAGATATTTTATTCCAATTGTTTAAAATGAATAATACCAATAAATACAGTGTGTCCCTGAATGTAAGCCTTTATCTCTCATTATTGTTGGTATTTTAACTTTGGTGTCTCAGTGAGGTTTTTGAGAGCTTTGATATGTAATAAAACTTGTTTTTTTATCTGACTTTCTGCAGTGTGCAGATATTTTATGTAACTGCATTTAGAAATAAATGCATAAATTAGAGTGCTGCAAAGTATATGAAGCTTCTTGTTAGCTTCCTCATTTTAATTCATGTTGTGTGTATCTCTGTGAATATATGGGAGGCAAATAGTATTAACACTAGCCCATTGGAGTGACGTCATTCTGAGGCTGTATTCAGTTGTCTTAGAAATTTCAGGTTTTAACAGAAATGCGTTTTATTTTGTTCTTTTGAAGGAGGCTGTGGTTCTAGCAAAGAAAAGTGACAGTAAGAAATGTGGAGCAGCAGTGACATGACTGGAGCATTTGCAGTGTAGGATCCCTGCAGAAGAAGCAGAGTGCCAGTCAGAGTAGGTATATGATATCATTAGGGTAAACAAGAATTCAGTAGTACAAATAAATTATAAATAAAGCTACCGCTGCTCATAAATGATGCAGAAACATGAATACACAGCAGATGGAAAATGAGTGGTGCTCTGAATGCACACGATGCCACAAGGAATACTTCAGCACTACCCACCCTGTACTTGCTGACTGGAGGCGGTAACACATAACTATGCATTCTAACGACAGAAATGGCTGCATGCTCGCTGTCATTGATTTGGATGAGTTTGGACTTGCTGTACTTACTATAATTTCTTTGTTGCCGTAGATAGATTTTTTTATCTTTTGTTTTAAGAAACAGTCAAGCTGACTTTAAAAGACCCTTTTTTGTTTGAAGTTATATTCTGTATAAAATGATTTTCAGTAGATGTAATTCAGTGCTTATATAGTTTTGCTTGTTTAGATGCTGTTTAAAAGTCTATCATGTATCAGTATGCGTGCATCGAATGTTCGATTTATAGAGTTGTTTAAGCAGCTCTGTCATTTGTGTAATATGTAATTCTACTTGCCAGCAATCTTTCATTGCCTTACAGTACAAGCTTTACATGGTACAGGATGGGTATTTGCCTTGACATGCAGCAGTGTTGATTTCTTCAGATGAAGTGAATGACGATTTGTGCCTAATGCTGTCATATCCTGCTTTGTCACATTCCTGTATTACTTCTAAACAAGAGTAATTTACAAGAGCTGAGTACTGTGCAAGGCAGACATATGTGTCAAAGGAATCGTTTACAGCTACCTTAAAGCCAAGCATAAGCAGAGGTGGGCAAGTTGCTCAGGAATTAGCTACAGATCTAGTTTAATTGGTTTAGCATTTCTCAGGACATGTTGCAAATATGGGGTATTGTTGTGAGCAGTGAATAGGGCACTGACAAAAAAGACTTTAATGGAAATTTGATGGATAGCGGTACAGCTGGTTGGATCCCATGCCTACAGGCTTGCTTTATATGTGCCTTCCATTTGTTTTATTGCAGCTTTAAAATTCTGTAGATGGTTAGTCAGTTTTGGGACAGCTTCTATCATTTGTTTGTGTTTGGACCATTTTTGGACATTCCCTGCTCCAACGACTACTTTCTTGCTGTAAAACTTTATTTTGTATTTAGTTGAGTTGTTAAATCTTATGAGTTTCTAGATTTTACAACTAGCTAACACTTGCAGATCTTGATATTTTGATGATATTTAGTACTGACTGGTTAAACATTTATAATTTTAACCAATTTCTATTACTGACGGTAAAATAGAGAAAGAAAAAGTAAGTCTTCTAGATTTCTTAAATATAACAAAGATGGCCACAAGTTTCCCCCAGGATACTCAGGCACTTTGTGTGTTGTATCTTAGACTGGAACATTTTGACTCTGCTTGTGATAGCAACCAAAATATTGGCTCCAGAATGTTACAAAACAAAAAGACAACAAACATTTGAGCATCATTTTGTTTTCCCTACCATTTATGTCCCTCAAATCAGGGAAAGAAGATAGAAAAAAGAATGATAGAGGACTTCTCCCCTAAAGTCTCTACCAAGGTTGCTAGGTTAGATAGCTCTCTATCCCCACCTGCAGTCCCTACTAATTTTGATGCAGGGGATTATGTAGCTTTTCCCAGTGTGTCTCTCATGCTTCTTTACTTCCTGGTCCCCTGGACAGAGTCTTGGCAATTTTTCTTTAGAGAGAGAGCTCCTTCAGGGCTAGTACAACATGATGAAGGTGCCTAGTGAAAGCTCATACTGAACGGAGTGTCCTGTCTTGCTCTCCATCTCAGGGATAGCAGGGGAAAGTTCTTTTTCCCTCCACTTCTTTTTCTTCTTTCCCAGACTTAGGTTTGACACTGTTTGCATCAGAGCAATCTTCAACCACCGACTCATAGCTTGGTACCAAACCAGTAGCAGTACCAGTACCAACATACTGTTCTGTATACATGACTTTAGTGCTGTGCTGTGCTGAAGGGGCTGAGTGCCAACCTGTTGCCACCAATGACATCAGCAACCTTGGAACTATTATTGGCTCAATCACATCAACAGTTGAGGCATTGGTGACATAACCTTCTTTGACATTAGTTCCAAGGCATTGATACAGGCTTCAGAAATTAAACTCTAGTGCTTTGCCTTGTTTTGACCTCTTTTGCATTGAGGTCTTATGATTCATCATCACGTTTGGTGTGAAGTCCATCTATGTTGACAACTGTTAGACAGGAACAGAAGCAGAGCCTTTTCTTAACATGGATGATTGCTTAGGTTCAAAGCTTTATAGCTTAGTACTAGGCTAATTGCCCTTGTGGGTCAGTTTAAACCTAGCCAATTACCCCATGTGAGAGCCAAACCCTGCATCTTGTCTCTATAAGGTAAACACCTTAACCATTATGCCAACGAAGGAATGGAACTGGAAAAACGCAGTGGCCCATATTACTTCAAGGGTTTGCTACTGTCCTTTTCACTCTGAAGACATAGAAGAATGGAAAGCTGTCACAGAGACAGGGCAGTATCTGATCCTGACTTCTTTTCCTCCAGTTCAGATAAAAGCTGTCAGGGATTGCCCAGGAAAAGAAAGTGCAAAAAGAAGCAATTGCAGCACCTCCCGATACACACTTACCCTCCTGGTGACTCCAGATTTGGTGTGAATCTACAGCTGATGCATCAGATGAGCTCTTGCCCTACCAAGCCAATCTTTCCTGAAGAAATCCAAGAGTTGATGTTTTCTATCTTCAGACCTCTTGGATGGCTCCCCTGGCAGACTAAATTTGTTTGATACTGCACATAGCTTGGTGAGAGTGCACTGTGGTAGAATCCATACGAAAGAAGTCACACAGAATCATTTAATTTATCAAGGAAGAGCAACAGTGAAGAAAGGTACCTTTAGCTTACTACACTGCTGTGGTTGCAGCCCTTATGAAACAGTCTGAATAGAGCCACGTGTCCCTGCTGACCAAGTGTTTTGGAGCATAGATCACTTTGTGATATGCATTTATGTATCAGCCAACCTTACTGTTCAGGTCTTAAATTATGTGACAGATGGTGAGGTTTCAGTGTGATCTAATAGAGAAAAATGTAGAAATACTGAATAATTTTCTTATGGAAAACTGCAGTTAAAGCTGATCTCCAAAGTGTCAAGCTTACATACAGTTTCTGTGTCCTGCATGTACCTTCTACATAATACTGCAGGTGGAACAATGCATGCTGTCAGAACAAGCATTACCATCAGACCTCATATGTGTCTTAAACATTGTTCAATTACAGCAAACTAGTTTTTTTACTTTTTTTTTAATCTCTGAATTTCTCTTGAACGTTTTCTAGTTGAAGTGCTAGGGTTTGGTGCTGTAAATGAACAACTTGATTTCTTAAGCCTGTATGTTTTATTAAATGTTTTTGCATACTATTGTAGCATCCTTTAGTATTTATCATGGCTTAAGAAACTTTATGAATGAAGAAACACCAGGACTGTTGAGGTTAGGTAAGTTCAGACAATGTAGTATGGGTATGTTTATTCAAGCTAGTAAAGAGGATAGTCATGAGCAGGACAACAGAAATGTTTTTAACTTCATAACTGAATGATGTCAGCAACTAAATGGAGATTTATTTTCCTCAGTGATTCCAAATCCAGTATCTTTACTAAATGAGATTCAAAAAACGTTGTGACTATCAAGAAAAATTGACAATAAATTAAATAAAATGTATTATTTAGATTTTACATGTAGAGGGTTGAGTTTTTAAGTTTCCCACTAGCCCTTTCAACTTACATGATATTACATCTAAATGCTTTGTTATATGCTGGAATTTGTCGGCATTAGAATGGGTCCATATATTGTTAGGATGAAATACACTAACTAAAAGAACATAAATGAATGCATATGATCCAGGTCTTACAAAAACAAATGCTTCAAGGTAAAAAAGAAAGTTGCAATGAATTACTACAGAAGTAAGTGAGAAATTAGATTGATGGAGGAGAAGGCAGAAGGAATATAATGTAGATTATAATGTGACTTAGCCATTTTCTACACTTAGATGGAACAGGAAGTTGTCATCGAGAGGGCATGACATAACTGATAATGGAAAATAGATGGCCCATAGTCCAAGTTAGTATCTTTCATTGTCAATGAGACTTACTAGTAGAAGCAACAGGTATACCTCTGCAGGGAAAATACAGGTCCAGTAGCTACTTCAGTCCACCGGGTAACATTAAAAAACAGCTAGAATTGAAAAGAGACAGGAGAATGTTTTCATGCTTGGCATAGGCAAGATATGTGGTTGTCAGTTTGGAGGGTGTAGCTACAAAAACACTGCTAAGAAATACAAGAAGCATTATCCTTCCTCTACCTTAATTGAGTTTGGAACTAAGAGACATGAGAGAGTTAATCATTTTTGAGGTTTAATATCAAGAAGAATGAAAGTTTCCCACAAAATGGTGTTCCTTATTATACAGGGTGACATTGATTTGTTTATGTGTGCAGGACTGTGAACTTTATAATTGTTCATACTTTGCTTTGTATTTGCACCTAGCTTAGACAGAAGACTATACTTATAAAAGTCATTTAATAATGCTATTATTTCTGGGCATGACTTATCGGACTCGGACATAAATTTGTTGAATTTGTTTGAAGTTTGTACTCACAAACTTGCAGCGGTGATATATAATGACGGTTGAATGCTTTCGGTTAGTTTGTAAGTGGAAACAGTTAATGCACTTCTTTTACCCTAATGAGTCTGCAGAAAATGGTAATTAGACGTTGTTGATAAAACACAATGAGCAGCATTTTTTATTGTGAAGAATTTGATGTATAAGTTACAAACAAATTACTGGATACTAATAATGCCAGTTGTAAGAGTGACTGTATACCAGTTTGTAGAAAATAGTTTATTAAAAGCTTTGCACAAATTATGAATCATTAAGTAGGATCATCATTTAAATAATATTCCAGAAATAAAAGAAAAGTAAGTTATAGTTAAAAAATGTGGGTAGCTTTACATAAGGGGTGGAATAGCTAGCAATTAGTTTTGAAACCAAACAAAAATAGAAATGTAGTTTTAAAAATGCAACAATATTTGAAGATGCATCTCGAAGATTTGAATGACAGGGACACTTCTGAAATAAATAATAAAATTTGGTTTAGTCATATCATAACATCATTAGTTATTATTAAAAAGAAGTCCATTGGGCTTCCTTTTAGTTAATGATGTTGATACAAAGTATTTATCTAATTCTTCACTGTTTCTACTGTTTCCTAAGATACACAAACATTCTCATAAGCCAGCTGGAAGATCTGTTGTGTTTGGTTTCCATAGATTTGGCATTGTAATGTTATCAGTTCTTATCTAGCTATATGAATGTATTAATTTCCTTCTGATATTCAAAACTTGCAATTTTGTTAGATAACATTTATCAAGTGGTATGACATAGTAAAATATTTTGATGTTAATACTCTTTATACTAATACTGATTTAGAATTTTGGCTTAAAACCTTGAGTAAGTCATTGCAAAATGTCTGTGAAAAAGATTTTATTATGGAATTACTATGTTTTTGCTTTCAAAGTTATTTTATATTATGTTTGGTAAAGACCAAAGATACTGCTATGGCTACTCAGGTTTTACTGTAATACGACTATTTGAATTGGAGTGCATATGTATTAGCATATTTTAAAATTAAATCGGGGCCAGAATCCAGAAGAGTTGGTCTCAGTGCAAGTCTGCCCTGATGCCAAAAGACCTGCACACAGTGTGAGTGAGTTACTTCAGTGTAAGACCTATTTATAAACAAGCTTACACCAGGAGTCCTATTCCAAAAGACCTTCTCCCAGCCTGCTCTCAGTTTATGTGATCCCTTATACTGAGTACAAGTCTTTTGGAATTGGCCCCCAGGTATTTTGTTATAGATATATTAATGATTTCATTTTTAAGCAAAGGAAGCTGGTAGGTTCATGATGGAACTGCATAACAATAGACTTGGCTTAAAATTTTCTCACTGAATTTGATATGTGATGATTTTTTTAAATATTACCATTGATGGCAGGATGGGCCAGAAGCTATTTACTAAATTCCATATTATACCTAGCGCATCAAGTGACTTTTTACATGGTACTATTCATGAACCTAAACATGCTCCGTCCACTCCTATAGCAAAATCAGTAGTAGTTGTGGCTGTATGCCAGAGGCTAAAAAAGCCATGGAGACATTACAAAGCAAAGGCTTTATTATTTTGTTGTACTAATGGCATGTTGGAAGCCTGTGTAAAAACTTAGAAATTAATTGTTAGGGCAACAGATTTATAGGAGAAGGAGCTATGATCTTATAGAGAATAAGAAAGCAGAAATATATTTTAGCACTTTATTTAATCTCCTCATAGATCAGTTAGTAGGGAATGTAAAACAGAACTGGGAGCTCTTGAACTATGATCCTTTTTAGATGAGAAACTTCTTGTGCTGACTATAATATATTATAAGAGGGTACATAGCCTACAGTAGGGTGACAGCTACACAATACAGATATAAGGAAATTTTCACTTGAAAAGGAATAAATATTGGGGTACTTTTCTCCTGTGGTCACTGTATTTCCTTTTAGTTATATTCAAAGAACTTTTGGTAATGTATGTCTTGCTAACTTTGAAATCACTGTTAAAAACAACTGTAATACTGTTGGTGTAATGTATGTCCTGATGTGCACCTGCAAAATGTTTTACATAGGACATGTGAGCAGAAATTTTAATTAAGACTGTTGCACCACCTCAGAGACATTAAAAAACAAAAATGTGAAATTACAGTTTCTGCTCATTTTCTTTAAAATTACATGTAGGCAAAAGTGAAAGACTTATATATACTGCTGTAGAACAAGATAATTTAAGTGCTTGACAAGGCCAGAGTATACATGATAGTGGGTTGTGTAAAGAAAGTGTCTATACTTAAGGTATAAATAAGGAAATCCAATGACAATATTTACTTAAATAATGTTTTATGTATCATTTTATTGATTACTTGTATTCTTTCTTAAAGAAAACCTTTTTCTTATTTCATTTTATTTTTTAATTCTTATTATAGATTTCTTCTGACTCTATATTCTATGCATTTTTGAAGTTTTGATTTTACTCGTAGTACACTCATAGCCAAAGTGCCTATGGTCTGGTGCTGAAAATGTTTTAATACAGATTTTATAAATCTTTATGTATTATTATTATTATTATTATTATTAGACTGAAAATGGTTCATTAAGATCATGGTTCTAACTCAGCCTGCAAATTAAAATTAATAAATAAAATTATTATTATAAAAAATATAGTACTTTGAACTATTTATTCATTTAAGTGCACGGTCAACCATTTTCTTCCATGTTCCAGGTCCCAGCAGGGCATAATATACTGCTGGGTTCAAGGTGGTTGAAAGTAGGCATACAGCTGTATATTAATATGTAGAGGAAATAAAAGCAAGTGTGTTGTCCAGATATAGTGCAGTACATGCAAATAAGGAAAGCTCAGTGTTTGCGTCATTTTTTTTTGGTAGCTGTTCCAACTTCCTTCAACATTTTAAAGACCTGCTGTGTGGTGAAGTGGAGTTCATGGAAATTGTTCTTAGCTATGCTTCTACAATGGACCTATATCCCTTTCAGAGGTGTTATATGTGTTGCACATCCAGTGCTTCCAACCATGGGTTTTGACTTCCCTATGAACCTGATTAAGATGAAGTGGTTGTTGGAGAATGTCACATGACTGAGTTAAATGCATTCCAGTTTGTACAGATGTTTAGTATCAGATTGCTGCAGGCGTTTTGTATATTTCATGGGTACTGCTCATGAAATAAGGAAAAATGTCGGATCAGTAGAACATATCTTTTTTCTTCTTTTCCCCTATAAGCAAATGGAATGACTCTGAATATAGGGTGGGGGTTGCCCCCCTGCAAAAATGCTTTTTGCAGGTTTCACCAAAGCATTGCTGGTGTGTTTCATCTGGTCAAAGCTTAAGGGATATTAAACTCCAAATCAGAGGAAATTTACTTTTATTACCCCCCCCCCCCATGCAGACTTACAAATTCCATCTACTCCCTCAAGTTTCTACACATCCACCAATGACATATTTGTTCAACTAGCAAATTTTTATTTTAGTTACACCATCCACTATCCAGTGATATTGGCTACTTTTTTAAGAAAGTAGAAGGCTGAGATGTAAATTTAACATAAAAATTAGGGAAAAAATAAAAAAGAATGTAGGCATGGCATGGTTATAAGGACAGCATATGCTGTTTATCTGTACCACCTGGAGGCACAGACACCAATATGATTGGCCATTACTGTTGTCAGGAATTTCTAAATAGAGCAGTAAATCATTTTAGCAAACAAGGTTAAAATTTATTTTGATGGGCAAAAGTTTTATGGGGGTAATTCATACATTTATCAGCACTTACTGACCCCACATTCCCATGTTGCTACAGACTGATAAGCTGTGGTAGCTGCAGGGTGACCACGTGTATTTGTTGTGGGATTATTCCGTGCAACTTCAAGAAAGTAATAACTGCAACTAGATTGTGCAGTTGCTTTCTCTGCACATGCACTGTTGCACACAGACATTTTGCTAGGGCAGCACTCCTTCAGGAAAACAAGAGTCAGTGGCTTTGTATTGATAGTTTTATGCCATTTCAGGGTGGCACTTGAAATCAGAAAATACATTTTTGCTTGTAACTAACAAATGATCAGAGCTAAAAAGGTACAAGAAGGAAGAAAATACATTTCAGTCTTTGCTTCCTGACACATTCCTGTGAATTGGGTAATTCAGACACTATGGAGTACTTGCTACACCTCCATACTTGCTAAAGTCTATGAAGCCAATGAAGAGAAGGGGGGTGGTTAAGAAGAAGATGAGGTACAACTTTTACACAAATCATTGTCTCATGTTTTTTTATATCAGTTGAGCACAGCTCTGTTGACGTCTGCCAGTCAATAGCAACTTAAGTGTGACACAATATTTTGCGTATGTCTGGCACAATAGCCATGCCCTGAGCTCTGCAAACTTAGACTGGGGGTGGTAAAAGTAAATTACACAATGAAATATAAGGGACCAAAGACAGATGCATCAGTAACATTCTCAGTAAGGCTAGATGAAGGGTGCTGATCCTGAGATGTCTGTTCTTCTGGAGTGAGCAATCCTTTCAGATCTCTTTCAGCTCCCAAAATTGATTCTGTACTGTCATCTTAGTCACAGCCTTAGATTGTATTGGTGCTCAAATTATTCTCTAGATAATTCCCAAAAGAAGATAGTGATGGAGATGTTTTTTTTTTTTTTTTTTAATAAAGGGTGATATGATATAAACAACTATTTAAAATTTGCTTCCTTACATAAATTGTTTCACCAGCAGACTGATTTGTTATCTTCTTTAACAACCAGAGGGGCTTGAATGGCCCTTTTGATTAGGATTATGGTACCATTGTTATTGCCACTGTGGGGCTATTTTTATATTGCCTGTCTTTATGAAATATGAGGAGAGTGTGAGCTGGCATGATGAGGTCATTAGTGTCCTTGGTCAGCTGTGATTCACTGTTAAGAAGACTGAAAGGCTTGTGCATTGATATCCAAGCCTTATTAGTTGACAGCTAAAATAGCGGACATTTTGTACTATGGTGGGCAAAGCAAATACTTTTAGATATTTTTGTTTGCTTTTGGTATCACATGCCCACAGGCTAGTGTAAAGGTGATATGTAGGAAACCGGGGTGGAAATCTAGATACCACCTAAGTATAATTTGTTTGTATGGAATGCAATTTACTTCTGAATGGCAGCTAGTTCCTTTCAAGGCTAATCAAAATCAGACCTTTCCTTGGTATGCTCATATAATGCTCTACTCTGAATGATGCCTATTTCCAAGCTGTTACATACATGTTTGTCTTTCTTTATACCTGCAGGGATTACTCTTCTTTCCAGCCATGGCTGGAGATTTATCTTCTGGCTACTTCATGTTTACCCAGGTCCAGTGTTATGCCCTTAAAATGAAACAAAGCACAAAACATGCATCCGCAACTGATTTAAAGTGTGTGTGTGTGTGTGTGTGTGTGTGTGTGTGTGTGTGTGTGTGTGTGTGTGTGTGTGTGTGCGCGCGTGTGTGTGTAAAAATGGTAACCTTAACGTTATTCAACTGCAGTTTTAGTCCACAGCTTTCTTACATGTTGCCTGCTGCATTTCATCAATAAGAAAGCTGATTGAATTTTTGTCAGATAGCTATTGTGGAATATGCCCCTTCCCCGGTATTGAGAGATCTCTGAGTTGCTATATTTTATTAGCTGGTTGGTGTGGGGGAGCTTTCCCACTGTATAAAATGTTTTAATTTTCATGTCTGAGGTTTTGCTTTAGAGCATGGGGACTGGACCACTTTTTTTTTTTTAACCGACCTTTTTATTGATATCTATGCCACTGATCTATTGAAGTTTCAACTAACTTCAGCAGATACATATATCTGTACACGAGTGTATGCCAAATATCCAAGACTCAAAATAACTGAACCCATAATATCAAAAAATAAATCCTATTTTATGCAGGGGGCAAGCCCCCTGCACCCTTCAATGTGGGGAGAGTAGGAGAGGTTGCATCCCCTCCCCTACACCTCCCTGCCAACTTAAATATGCCAACTCCTGGTCTCACAATGGGGTAGAAAGGGCAAGTCCATGATTTCAGTATTCTGAATTTCAGAAGGTTAAGATTCAGATCAAATTCATGTAACCCTGCCCGCGCGCGCGCGCTTTCTCTCTCTCTCTCTCTCTCTATATATATATATATATATATATATATATATATCTAAACACACACTCATATTTTTTTTTTTTGCCAAGGAGAGAATGAGACAGAGGGACTTTGTAATTCACTAAATATGACAGGGCTTAACCTTTTGTGCTTTTACATGGGAGCAAATATAGGAATAAATTGTGTCAGGATCATATTCACATAACCCTTGTGACACTAATTAATAGCAATGTTAAATAAGACATCTTTAAATAATGCTTTATTTGTTTATAAGTGAATGTTATTCATGTGAAGACGTAAAATGGGGGTAAGTTCTCAAGAAAAGGAATGATTGCATATGTTGCAATTTAGTAACGTAATGCCAGTATAAACCTCAGAGCCCACAGCTCCCAGCACTTAGAACAGTATTTCTGCTACTTCTGTCTTCCTTGGTATTATATGTACTATTTTCATTGCACAGGTATATCTTAACACATGCAGGTGGGTTGCACAAGTAGGAGCATTTGAACTGGGTGATGCTGTTTAATAAACTTATCCTGCTGTCAGAGTCATTTTTTGAATTAAAATTGTGTTACAGGCACTTAAATCTGGGAAATGCAACATTTTGGTGCTGAAGTATATGCTTAGCTCCTCCTCCATTATCTCTGCAGTTTGCTAGTTATTTATATTTGACTTTCTTGTTAATTTTTTCACATTGGTGCAAGTCACTCCTTACTTCAGAGTGTGGATATACGTCTTTTCTTATTGAAGAGCGTGAGATATGATTTCTTTTTCCCATAAAGGCAAGGCACTCCCCAAATCTCACATTGTGTGTGCGTCATTTCTAACATATTGCTTTCATTTTTTATTTTTATGTTTACCTTTGAGTTTTGAACTTTGTTTGTGCTGGAACTTGATAAACAAGTTATCAAATCAAAAGGTATGATGCATCAAAACCTCAATAAATTATTCATGTGATATAAACATTCATCTTTAACTACAGGATTAACCAGTAACATGAAATCCCTGTACTGTATTACAAAAAACAGATCCTTAGATAATAGGCATAAATGAAGCTCTCCATGTGTATAATACCACATACAGGAAAAGGCAGATTTGCCTGGAGGTGAAGTGTCATATCACATTGGGACTATTTTAGTAAAGCACTGGGAATAAGAGAGTTTATTTTATTTAGTACAGCTGTCTAAAAAGTTTTATGAAAACATAATAGAATCAATATGGGGAGAATGTACCTTCAAGCTATACATGTTTGTACTTTTCTGTTTCTAAATGCAAATTCCAGGTGGCGTTCTGCCCTTAAATGAATGCATTTGACAGCTTGTCTCCATAGAAAGATTTAATAGTGCTATACAAATGTTTTTTTTTTACTCGGGGTAGCAATATACTGACAAGGCAGAGGGGCTGTTTTGATGAGCAGAGGTAAGCTGAGTCAGCCTAAGGCACTGACTTTTTAATATAAATCCATACCCAGGCAAGAGGATGCTTAGAGATTAGGTTGAATGTTAATTACACAAGTGCTTTTCAGATTCAGTGCAAGCCATTTGTCTAGTAACGCTTGGCTCAGGTATGAGGCTATTTGTATGTTTCTATGCTGGTATGAATGCTGTGCCATAAAATGTAAATTTGTTAAAAATTAAATAATGAGGAAAGAAAGACTGGGATTATGGCAAGAAACTGTGGGTTTTTTCATTTGTTGCAGATTGTCTGAGACAGTCGTGCTAAATCACCACTCCGTAAAGAGAGCAGACTGTCTGCTGTACAGCATAACAACCTCTGTCCAGAGGGAAGGCTATTTCTATATGAGGATGAGGCAGTCTGTATATGGCAGAGACCAGCATGAGTATACAGCAAGGTATTTCTATTCAGTTGCATAGTCCATTGTGACACGGGTGGTAGACACTTTCTTAGTATTATTTTCTTGTTTCCAAACCTGGTTGACAGTTTGATTACTTTTTTGGTGGCATTTCATATTACTTTTTGTGTATGAGTCTGGAGTGCTGGATTAGGCCAATGGGTCTCCATTCTTTGGGTGTTAGGGAGAAGGCCAGTCTGCAGATTCTGTGAATTGTCCTGTTCTGACCCCCCCATGCTAGCCTTGCAGTCTCAGCTGTAGGTGCCTTGGGAGGTACATGCATGCTTCAGCTCATATGGAACCTCCCACTCAAGAGGCACACTGCTTGCAGATTGGACATGCTGCTGCTGTGATTGTGATACACCTATATTCCTGCAGGTGTTGCTAATGAAGCATGTCAAGCTGCCCTTATCCCTCACCCAACCCTCCCGGATGAGCAAGTCTGTGTTGGCCATCACTCCCATCTTCCTCCAATGCCTGTGCTGCTAGTCAAACACAAGTTGTCTGGGGATGCTGTCAGGGTCTTCTCTCTCTGTCCCATGGGGCTGGAGTGAGTTTATGACTACATTTAGAAATATCTGTAGTTAACTTTCTGTGACACTAAGTGTATATTAATATAAAAAAATTACAACTTTGAGGAGGAAATGTGTGACTGTTTTCTGTAGTGTTACATTTGTCTTAAATCTTGTAAAATGACATTTCTCTGCCTTTCACTGTGCTTATACAGACGGATGCTATGTAGTGTCTAACAACTTAATTGGTACATACGCAGTAACCTTTATTGTTTAAGCCTGGTGTAATCTGAGTTCTAGAGTCAGTAATGACTGCATTTAATCAGTCTGATAATATCTGTATGGAAAGTTGGGGTTAAAATGACTTTTCTGTTCTCTGTTTGTGGCCTAGCTTGACATAGGGTAATATATTCCTACTTGGAGCTTCTGCAAAATGGGTCACAAACGCAGGGGGATTAACCATTCAAAAAAAAGTAAATACATATTTGACAGACCCTGATACAGTATGTCAAGCACGTACCAAATGCAGACTGGCACTGAGTTTAACAGACTCACTGTCTTGCACATACAAATCATGTTAATGTCAGAATGTCTGAATCAGTTGTCCCTGACTTCTATACAACACCCTAACTTTTCCTTTAATCTTTATAGAGCTTTCATCATTAATGTGTTATTTATGTGTCAGGTTTTTTACCATATATATAGCTGCGGGTCCCATTTTCACTCAAGCCCCAAGAAGAAAAATTCTTAAGATATTAAATAATTATAAATTTAATTATATACCATGCAGTAAACAACAATGACATTAACTATTACTTAATAGCACTAGTACTGCAAAATGGAAAAAATGCTAACAGTTCTGCTCAAAGTAGTCCAAGAATATATGAATGGAAACTCAGTACTTTTTGTGCAGTAAAACTGATAGTGCAGGTAATTATAATGTGAAGTAATGAAAGGAAGCAGAGCTGAAAGGCAGTGACTAAACGCAACATGGATAATAAAGGCCATAAATGGATTTGTGCAGGTAACTACTCTTGACTACCAATTAGTTGCCATAAAAAAAAAACAAAATCAAATTTGAATGGCAGTGAATGTGATCTAATTTGGGATTACTGGATGCTATGCGCACAGTCATTGACATGTTGATCATCAAATAAGTTAATGTTCTGCTAGACTGATTGTAATAGTGCTTTTGCCTGTCTTCCTGCTACCATGTTTGATGAGCCATTTTCTCATACCCCTCCACCTGGAGACATTAAAAATAGTTACATAGGCCCTTGAAAAGCAGGTACATCGAGCCAAAAATCTGCTCATCTTATTAGCATTAAATATGAATACCAAATAGCACATAACATATGGTATATATAATACTCAGAAAACAGAGTGGCAAAAACGTTGAAAACATATAATCTCTACTAGTTCTTTGATAAACTGTTTTGCAAAATTCTGTCACACAAGATCTTTTATTTTTGCTTATGAAAAGGGGAGAATTATTGGTGCCACGAGTATGTTGGTCATGTGGTGTGATTTTTTTGTGTACTAGACAGCTTCAAATGTCACGTGTGATGAGGGGGATTCAGAAAAGTGCGTGAAGGGGTAAATCATGCCTGAAAATTGGGACATATCTCCAAAAATAAATGCATCATGTGGAGGGTTAAAAGAGGCCTGAAAATAAGTTCATACTAGGCTAATGATCACCTAGGTCTTTACAAGCCTAGCTAGCTGGGTAACCCAATCCAGTTTGGTCCCAGAATTATTTGGATGCCTGTACTATAGGGTGTGTTACTAATGTGGTAGTTGTTATGTGTGTATGTGGAGGGTGCATTGGTTGGGGATTAATTTACTTACTGTCGACCTGTATCCATCAGAGATGCGGGGGGCCAGGACAGGGATGAATTTGCAATTTTACATCAGATGATCAAGATTTCTTTTGGACAGGGTCAGGGATGAACTCTGCTTTACATAGATGGGAGCTTATTCCATAGTGTGGGGATCTTTCAGCACACACATCAGCCCCTCCAGCAGGCTCTATTTATGTTGCAGACAAAGTTCATGTACTTGGATCTTGTGTTTCTGGTGTATGTCTTAGGGTGTGCAAGAGATCTAACAGAGCTGGATCCAAGGATGTCCTCTATGCTAGGCATAGATCGCCTCCTTAGTAACCTGTAGCAGACTGATTACAGAGATAGGACCTTAAGGTGAGCTGTGTAGGACAGGGTATTCATACTCTGGATTCTCCTGGTGAGGAACCTTTGAGGATGTTCTCTTGCAAGTGCCTCACTAGGTACATATCAAATGGGGTATATATCTAAATGATGGGTCTGACAAGGGCTGACCAGAGTGGTCTTATTATTTCCTTGGACCTTGATGCTATACCCTTGCGTTGAGTGACATAGAATGATTTTTCTTCCAATTTTGGCTAAGTGTTGCTCAGATTACTGTTTACATATGTTCCCAAATCCCTAACTGTGGGGTCAACTCTTAGGAGTGTTTTATCGATGAAATTAGCTTGGGTGGATGCTTTCCCAAAGGGCACTATAATGCATTTCTTTGGACATGGGTGAACTCCAGGGCATCATGCTGTTATCCAATCTAGTGCTGTGCTTATTACTAACAGTTTGAGACACCTCTATATTTAGCCGCTGTCTGTGCTGCTGTTGGTCTGAATGTGTCCACTGCGAAAGTACTTTCTCAGTGACAGCTCAGATGTCTACACCCTCCAGAGGAGAGCTTGTAGAGTGTGGTGTTTCTTGTTTGGCTCCTAACATTCAGCAGTAACACCTTACGATTGCTTTAATTTTATTTGCTATGTTGGCAGTTTTGTCATTTTGAAATTGCCTAAGAAGGCTCTAAGGAAATGGATAAGATTTTAGCCAATATCTTAAAGCTCAGGGGGGAAAAGGTGCAGACCATCCTTGGCAAAGCAAAGTGGTGTGTTAACCATGTTATCCCATACTAATAGATATTGGATTCCTCTGGAGCGACAACAGAAAGTAAGTCGATTATTAAAATCAACCCTGTATTATTCAGCGGTGGCATCATCCTTGGTGAAGGTTAAATACTGCTCAAAGCAAGGTAACATACCTGTCTGTGACACATGTTCAGACAGACCCATAATGTCTCTTTTCATATAGCTCAGTGAGGTATGCCTCAGGTCATTTCCACCCACATGAACTATGATAGAATCATATTGGTACCTGGGGTGCAGTGACCTGAGTGCGTGCGTGATATTTTGGATCCTGGTCCAGATAGGCGATTGACCATTATTATCTTTCGGTCCATCCTGGTGACAGGAGTATTTGTGTGTCATATAGCAGAATCCCCTAGGACAAGAGTACTAGGTAAATTGTTTGCTTGCCTTATGTGCTTTGTTCTTGGAGGGGTCATTGAGTGTAGGCTTATGTGTAGTGTTAGTGTTGCTTTTGGTGTGTGCTTTAGTGATTGCTCAGAGTAGGTGTTGCAGTTTGATAGCTTAGAAGATCTTTCAGTTTTGCAGAGGTTTTTTTAAATCCTTCAGGATAGAAATTTCTGTGTTTGTAGTGTGTATGTGTGTGCGTGCATTTGTTTTTTGACAACTTTATTTGTAAGCTAGAGTTTTTCTCCAAGGAAGTTATGTATGTACATCTCTCACATACTGTTAGTCTTTTTAAGGATTAAAAGGTTGTTTGAGTGCATGATACAATTGCTATATTGTCTCAGAATACCCTTATCTACCAAGCTGGCCACAGTGACCTTAGGAAATTGAAAAATCCATGTTGTCAGGTCCTGTACTAGCGTTAGCTCTTATGGTTCAAATTCTTGGTTATACAGGGAGCACCTGAATGGTGTCTAGGGTGAAGGCTAAATGTTAGCTAGTGCTACAATGAGAGTGCTGTATGATACAATCTAGCTACCGTAAGCTTAGTTCCTTGCAAGGTCTTTCTGTGTTACTGGTTAAAGTCCTAAGTGCTAGCTTTATAGGTTTGCTACTCAGTGAACAGCTCTGAGAAAACACACCTATTTTACAGCAGACAGAAAAAGGTGAAAACTAACTCCAGTGCCCCCTGGCCAATAAACAACTACACTTTAAGGTGTCTTGTGTGCTTCCGAATTCAGAGAGACCAAGTAAACACCTTCTGCCACAAGACGGATGATCCTGGAACAACTTCATGTAAAGGTATAACAAAAGTAGCTCCCAAGTGCAAATTGACACCCAACTAACTCCCTAAAAAGCTCTCTGGCTGATAGAACAATCTCACTTTAAGGCCCCTTGTGTGTTACTAACTTGGACTGACCAGGCTACTTTACTGCTGCCACTAGAAAAGCAATCCCAGCCATCTTCTTGTAAAAAACAAACTTTACTTTAGTCAAAAGCAAAATAGTGTTGGAAACAATTAAAAAATTAGCTGCAACTAGCAGTAATAACTTTAAGCCTTCCTCTGCATTTTTCAACTTGGATTGAGCAGGCTAGCCACTAGAATAGCTGTCACAGTCTTCTTAATGTAAAAACACACACTGGCTGGCCAAATGTGAAAAGGTACCAACTAACTTTAGTAAGTAATTATCACTTTAAGCCTCCCTGTGTAATTCACAACTCAGACAGACCAGGCTACCTTTCTACTCCCAATAGGATTGCAGTCCCAGTTATCTTAATGTAAAAAACCTCCAAGTATAAAACTAAAGTAGGAATGGGGAAGGTAGGAGGGAACCAAACTCAGAAATAAAACACCTAGGCCCAGCAGAGAAACCAAAAAAGCAGTGCAGACTATAAACTGCATTACATTATATCTTTAACTTCATATAAACAGCAAAAAACACACAAAACTGATTTAAATGGTAAGATAAGTGCAATTATAAATTTAGTTAAAATGTACTCTGACTGGAAAGATGTAATCCAAATGCTTTTGTTATCAGCTTGCAGCAGTCACAACCAATAGGAACATTGCACCAAAATAAGAGACAGTTAATAGGTCTGCATTTGCTTAATCTTCATCCCCTTCATAGTGCTGTGTAGGTATGACTGGTCCACACATTGAAAACGTTACCACTGTTTTCGATTTGTTCTGAAAAAGACGTTTGTTAAATTGTACCTTTACTTGTAGCAGCTACCCAGGATTATCATGAGGACACTGCCTTTTCTTTGTAAGCAGGATTCCTGGTAGATGTCATGCATTTTGTTGCCTACTGGGAAGTAGGGCTTTCCTACTAGAAAGACATGCTCCACTTAAAGAAATCCCAATCCCTCCGAGCTACACGCTCTAGGGACCTAAACCTTGTCACCACATTAAACAGAACATGCTGGAGGGATAGATTCTTGTCCCTGAGACTTCCCATACTCTGGAATAAACTACCTATCTATATCAAACAAAGCTCCTCATTAGCACTCTTCAAGAAAAATCTTGATGATTGGATGGGAAATAGGAAATTCACCCCGGGGATCACCTCTGTGGCACTGCTCGACAGTGGCACAGGAAAATAATTTTCTTGGGTGGCAAAAGCCAGGGTACCTTTTTGACTGGGCTTGTATAGGCCCCAGGGCCGATAGCCTAGTAACTACCTATGAACCTATGAAAGCAGGAAGCTGATTTCCTTCTATATAGCCAGTTAATGGGACCACATCTAGAGTGCTCTCTCTCTCTCTCTCTATATATATATATATATATATGTGTGTGTGTGTGTGTGTGTGTGTGTGTGTGTAGGCAGTTCTGTACAGAGCAGTAAAATCAATGCACACACTGCACAGCAGTTCATAACACTCCCGATCTTTCTGCCCATTTTCACTACACACTTAATTTGTTCCAGGAACTTGGGAGCCAGAGCCTGTCCTGTCATGATATACTCATAGCAATAAAATCGAGGGCTAGCTGAGGGACGTGGCAATAAAGAAGAAAGGGATGCTCTACACAAAAGTGAAAAAGAGTTGTTTAAATGTTTTAACCATTGCTCAACGTTCCCTGCATTATTATTATCCTGCATCACTATTAGTAACAAGTGGAGTAGTGGTGTTAGGGTTGTCGCCTTACAGCAAAAGGTCCTCTAGATCGATTCTCATCTATGGTGCCTTCTGTATGGAGTCTGCATGTCCTCCCTACATTTGGGTGCTCCTGTTTCCTCCCACATTCCAAAGACATACGTCTGGAGCATTTCTCCCTGGGCCTGCTCTGAAAATGAGCACCGTCCCAGTCGGACTTTACCGGTAAACATATAATAAATATTTTTTTAAAAAAAAATCATAAACCCTCTCCAACAGACTTGTCTGTGACTGCCATGCTGAAATTATTTCATTTTCTTACAAATATATCTTTATACAGAGCATTTTGTGTCCATGTAAGATTACAGGAGGGAGGCAAACATTTTTTGTGGTCTTGTCCTTCCAATTGTTTGCTGAAGTGCAGTGACTTGTTGCTTTCTTTGAATGCATTTGGTAAGACTAATACATATTTCATTTACTTCACATGATTTACTTTGTTGTTAATTTAAATACTTTTAGTTTCATTTGAATGTTAACTTTGGAATAGTTGCTAATGTACTTGCCTTTGGTTATGCTCAGAAATGAGGTTCCAGACCACACTTTGTAGCTGAAATCTAAAGCAGTTCACGTAACTAATATCTCACACTCAGGTGACTTTGCAGCCTGTACCTCTGTTTAAGGCATTTACTGGTTCTGAAGTGAAATTACAGTGGCCAGGATCAGAGTTCTAATCACTTTTCTGAGGGACGTTGTGTCTTTAATGTAGCTACCCACCCTTGTTTACTGACTTTATTGAGCTAAAAACTGTCTGCATGATGCAACAATCTGTGTGATTAAGTACCAGAAGGAAATACTATGAAATTTCATAGAACGCCCAGTTGGTATGCTGAGAAAGTGTAGAAACAGATACAGGCTGAAAACAGGGACTTAAAAGAGTTTTTTTTTAATTTCAATTTATTATTATTTTTGGTGGGGGCCTATGATCTTGTTGCAGTTGGATTAAAATGATGAAAAACATTTTTATAAAAAAAAAATGGCATTTATACAGAGCTGTCTGTGAAGTACCTCAGAGAAGCATCACTAGTATATGAGGCTGTGATCTTTCAAAAATAAAAAGAGATATGTGAATGAAAAATGCACAAATTTAAGAGAGGATTGAGAGTTGAGGGCCTTGTGGGCATTGTGAAGAACTGTATATGTTTTTTTTTAGAAACAGTGGAGTAATGGTAACAGAATGGGGAGCAACTGTGATTACAGGCTGGGTATGCTGGGCATGTGTGAACAAGGCTTAGGCAGCCAGATACCAGCTATTCTGTCCTAGGGTGAGGGGTGGGAGTTTTGCATTGCTTTATAGAAGTCTGTGGTGCTACAGTAGACAGCCACTGTTGAATGGTGATGCCAGCTGGAATCTTAACTAGGGTGGTCATGTGGAAGTGTCTGTATTCTGTCACATGACACCACATTTTGTCAGGTGTTTCAGGCATAGTAGCAGGAGTAGCAGTTATTGTTAAGTTTGCCGTGATCCCTTTCCTTTGCGGCTGTTCATAATTTTTTTCAGTCCTACAACTATGTTTATTTTTGGCAGTTCACCTTTATGGTTATTACTTATATTATGAACATTGATACACTGTGGTAATGTTATTTCAATTAACTTGATATTCAGGAGTAAAAGAAATCCATTTTTTCCAACTTTGCTTAGTTATATTATTCTGTCTGATAACAGATTATTGTTTCTAAGTACAGAATTCCACCTGTCTTTCACAAAAGTAAACCGTATGTAAACTGGAAAAATGAAGTTATGGTCCAGACTTGGGGGTACAGAAATGGACGAGTGAAAGCATACATTTGCAGTTGTGCTGTCTGCTAATGGGAGAAAGAGCTACAGCCATTTCAGCAGAGGATTTGAACACTGATGAAGGCATGTCCACTTTAATAATGAGAAGTTATGCTGTGCTTTTGAAAGAGGAGAAAGAAGATCGTATTTACAAGGGATACTCCAATTTTGTTAAGATTACCAGAGAACATGCAGTTTATATGGTCGACTATATAATTGAGTTAGAGCAGAGGGGCAGTCAGCTATGCAAATACAATATTGTTCTGCCTTATACATTGCCTTTACCCTACAGCAACATGCCTGAGTGTGAAAGACAGTTAACGGCATTTACTGAACTTCATTTTTAATCGGGCAGGTAAGTCCTGAAGCACATTTTTATTGGGGGCAAAAAAAAATTCAGGCCTGGTTGTTAGCATCAGTGTAAGTCATGACATAATGTATTTCACAGAGCAGAAGCAAACTGGGCATACCAAATAGCTCAACAAGGCAGTCATTAGCATTTGCAAATTGACTAGAGAGGTATGGTGAAGGATTCAGATATACTGTATGTCAGTGCACTTATCACTGGACAAAGGATTGTCTAAATCATTGGTCACTAGTTAAGATAAATAAGGAAAATGAAACCACTGAAGATGTAAAGGAATGCAACACAACTGTGTAAAAAGAACCAGATTCAGATGCAGATATTTTTGTCCTAGAACCATTTGGATCAGCTGCGAGTAAATTGTCGCATACATGCATAGTATGTTGAGACAAAATGTTAAGCAGTCATATCAATGAACTGAATCAGAGTGGATAAAATGCTGAAGAAAGATGCATCCAGTAGTACAACTTCCAAAAGACTCCACAAATACCAGCAAAAAGATGACAAATAAAATGTAATATAAAAATGAAGAAGTGTAATAATAAAACAGATGTTTAATTTGAGATATACCTGTTGCAAAATAAGACATCCTTGAAAAGGTCAGGAACAGTCAGTGAGATTTGAATTTACCAGTTCTGGACATAAATATTTTTATCTAGATTGCTAACCCCATAAAGACAGCCCTTGTTTGAATGAGGTCTCAGCTTCAGGTAAAATCTCCATGGAAATGAAGCACATTATAAGGAAGTTACAACCTCAGGATTGGACATGCTTCTAAAGATAGTTTACAGAAACTGCTTTAGTACAATCAGTAAGAATCTTGAGTGTGTCTTAAGCCAGAAATAGGTCATTGACACATGTGAGAATTGCTAGAAATAAAGCAGGCCCAAACCCATCCTTAGCTTGCTGCCTACCTCTTGAGTGCAATGTACAGTTGCTATGGACTTGGATGAATTTGAACTGGTGCATGAGATCTCCATGCCACTGATCAATACATGTGATTCAGTGGTGGAACCTTTATTATGACAAAGAAACAGTCACAAATTGTAAAGGTATGTAGTAGTTGTTGGATAAATATGGCCCACCTGACTAACTGTTTAGTGACACTGGTGGAGAATTTAATAATGTAATTAGAGATATGATATAACTTTAATATTATGACACTGGCTGAGTATAGACTTTGGAGCAATGGTTATCTATGAATACACAATCAAATGTTTATGGAAATAATGTTAGAAGTAAAAGCCAGTAGTGGATAGTGGATGCAACTTGGAAAAAAACACTGTAATGGGGTCTAGTTTGGTTATTTTATTTATTATATGTAATCAAATACTTAAAATATAAGCGTCTTACATTGTAAAAACCCAGCAGGATAGTGAAGACTACTGTACATAATATCTGTGGCTATTGGCCGTATCAGAATGTGTTTGGTTAAATCCTCAATCTACATGTTCCTGCTAAGTTACCTGCTCTAGGAGGGAGTGCAAGAATAATGACTATGCTTCTTAGCGTTGTATGTATCAAGGCAAGCATTCTTTGAACTGAATGCTCAGACATAAATTGCAGAGCCCAGTGGAGACTTCTGTAGTATTCCATAAAAGAAAAGCTTGACAAGAGAGTGTATTATGTTAGTGCTGGCTGTGCAGAGTGGAAGTGACCTAGAATCTCCACTGATCGAGTTGAAATTGTGGTATTTGTGAGACATGTTGGCATCTAAGTGTGCACCATTAAAGGATGTGTAAAGTCATGACTGAACCTGAGGCAAAAATGATGTTAATAAGAATGACTTTAATGAAATGAGACATGCCAGAAATGTTACTAAACGCTGATCAAAAAATATAAGATGAGGTGGCGAACTCAGAAATGTGTGTCTTAAGTAGCCACATGTACTGCAACAAGGTTGTACATTTTGACACAGAAGGACAAACCATGCAATTTGTGGACAGACAGAAAGGTGCACAGCATATAGCTAAAATCTTCAGACAAGCTGGCAAAACTACATGAGGAAATAACAGGGATAACTTAGTTTTAAGATTTGGCTCATATTGTGAGCACAAAAGGGTATGTAGCTATGTCACACATGAATAATCTTCATATTAATCGAAGAGCTAACCAGATTCCCACTTCTGAGTTAGAAAATGGAAAACAACATTGTTTTTGAGGCAGGTGAAATGCTGACCAGAATTGCATCTCATCTGGCTATGCACTTTCAGAGAGATTCCAAAAGCAGTAGTAGTGTCCAGAAGATCTTTGCATGGATGAGCTTCCAAACCTTGTTCCAACATGTGAATCAGACAATGTTTGTCTCCTCCTGGCTATAATTTGTTAATAAGTCTTTCTGGAAGTGTGGACCTTTCTCATGCTGTCTATTTCTGCACCCCAACACAAAATGAGATATGTGGGATGACCGGTAAAATGTGTTTATTGTCTGGTGGACACACCAATCTACTGGTATAACAAAGTGAAAGACATAATTTTTAAGGTTATGTGGGGACATTTCACTGGCAAATCCTATAGTATTCTACTAGATAGATGAGGACAATAATGACACTTACCTGCCAGGTAGATGACGTCATGTAAGATGGCTCTAATTGTTTGTGTATTCCCTACATAACAGCAGTCCTTCATGTTGCTCACAAAAAGCTTGATTACTTCTGCTATGTCTGAATGAATTTTGCCACTACTAATGGACTGGTGTTGGTGCATCAAGGGTGCTAAATTAAAAAAATCGTCATACTAAAGGCAAGGAACCTTATAGCACAGCTTAGCATGATACCCCTTTTTCTGCAAGGAAGTCGATGTAGGGCATTAACAGGTTAAAGTCTCTGGCATCCCAGGCAAAGTAGACCTGATGTCATCATTGTAAGCTAGCTCCCGTTCAGCATCCAGTATAGAACATGTCACTATACAGACTATTCACAAAATCTAGTATTAAGTACAATCTGGAAAATTAGTCTTTAAATTTCAACTCCTTGGAATTAATAAATGCCTGAAATTAGCAGTCTCGGTAACACTTCAAATGGAAACCGTCTTCATAGTGACAGTCAAGAAGGACATGTATTTATTCTGATGGGGAGAAGGGAAAATTCTTACAGCTTTATCGGCAGAAAAAAAAATAGTAGGTTATGACATAGTACTCTTACAAGAGAAATGTTTGTGATGTCAGATGGTATTGACACTGCATTCCAGTTTTGCTTTTCTCAGAGCTCACAACTGGTGACCCATGATTTAACATCATACAGATAATTTATATGAACTATTCTTTGGTTAAAGCAGATAATTCTGCAAAGCCTCTTGCTGAGAAGACTAAATCCATGGAGAAAAAGAGCTCATCCAAACTCTGGCAATTCACCATATCCTAGACTGGGATAATGGTCAAATGGGGCCTTAGGCAGGGGAAGAGACTAAGTCTTCTATTCCCCCACAGCCATTCTGGTGTCCCATTACTGGCCTTTCTCCCCCGATTACCATAAATATTTATTTATTATTTTGTTTATTTTCCATTTGGTCACTAGGAAAGTCCGACTGGACACAAGTCCATTTTCAGTGGTGGCCCAGGGAGAAAAGCTCCACATACAACATGTACAATTTCACAGATACAGAAGAATAACACAGTACATTTTACATTACATAAAATTAGGATAATAACACTTTAATTGTACTACGAAAAGTAGAGTAAAAAAATGATACACTATACGGGTACATAGATGGAATCACCTTAAACTGTAAATTAAAATGATATTCAGTATGATATAGTATTAAATACAGAGAATACTCCAAGTGTATATACTTAGAGGAAGCCTTAACTGTTGAGAGAGCGAGAGGTATGAGGAAAGAGGGAAAGTACTGCTCAAAATTGTCAGTGTGCATACTGCTTTCCTTGTTACTTTTGAAATGATGGCAGAGATACAGAATTAATTTAACACTTTTAATTTAAATATCCTGTCTTGACAAGATTGGTCCCTCTAGGCTATTCACATCTTTGCAGTAGAGACCCTTGGTGATATTTATACTACTAGGGGAAACTTGGCTAGGGCATTGGGGAACTTCCCCCTACTCTTGTTGATAGTTCAGGTGGATATAAAAGATCTCACAGTACCTACCATTAACACAGACAGGTGGAGCCTCAATTTAATATCTCATCCAAAGGATGACACACTCAGGAGTGCGGCACAGCCCTCCCCCCAAAGAGCCCTGCAGTATCTGCAATATATCTACATGGTGTGGGAGTAGAACCCACAGCCTTCTGCACCAAAGGAAAGTGCTATATGTTGTGCTGCTAGCACTGCTTTGAAATTCTGTAGCAAAAACCTCAATGGCCATTTGCTAAAGAAAACAGTTGCATATTGAAAAAAGACACGACAGTAAACTTTGCTTCCCTTGAAATTCAAATTCCTTGAAAATACATTGAAACTCACATTCCTGAAAATGCACCCCTGTAGTTTTGAAGACTTTTACCATTAAACAGTGCAACAAAATGAACCAACAAAAGACAAATTTTCTAATTTTAGCACATTTCATTCAACTCTTAGTGAGCAGTCTGGTAGTTTGTGTAAGACTCTTGCCTCATGTGACTGGGGTACATAACTAACCTGACATCCCTAACCAAGGCATCACACACACACACACACACACACACACACACACACACACACACACACACACACACACACACACACCTCTGAGTACCTGGAAAGCAGCTCAGTTTGCTGGTCCAACATCATGCTTCTCTGGTTTTAATGTGTGTTTAAATCTGATGTATAGTGCATGCGCAATGAGTGCATCCTTAAAGAAAAGATGCACAGATGGATGCAAACAAATTATAATTTTTTTGTTTCTTATTGTTCATTTAAAATTAAATGTCAGCCCTAATGGGCCCTTGGCAACTGCCTAGGTCTACTAGTGCTGGATACAGCTGTGATCACCTACTAAAGAGTAGTTGGCAGATGTTATTTTTAGCTATGTGAGAGTTACATACCTTAATAATAAATCTGGATTTTGAAATTCATCACTGTCTTCACCATTCTGACAGCTTATCGTGGTCTTCACCATTCCAGTAGCTCATCATGGTCTTCACCATCCTGGTAGCTCATCGTGGTCTTCATCATTCTGGTAGCTCATCGTGGTCTTCACTCGCACCCCCCCACAACCATCCCTCAATCTAGATCTGTTGGAACTTTCAGATGCTAAAGCCAACTATTTAATACCCGTTTATTTATGAGATGAATGAAAAATAAAGCCATTTGCTTCATTTGTAACATAAAATTTATATACAACAAAGTTATTCATGCTTCCTTTATAAATCAAATATAATCTGAGACAGTCTTCCCGTAGACTGAGATGCAGCTCTATACAATGTCCTTGTCATGGATGGTTTGGATGGCCAGTAATAGTTTAGAAAGCAAATCCAGTTTGAACTTCTCAGTCAGTTTTAGTTTTCAGTAAACACTTTCTGCAAGTTTTATACAAACCATACTCACCAGGAAAAGTAAGTTCATGCATCATTTTCTTTTTTTTACAGGGACTTCTGCTGACAGTACACTCAAAAGCTAGTTATTAAAAGCAGAGTGTATGTAAACTACAAATACAGAGTAGCTCTCTTTATTCTTTTTCTGCACAGGCAAAAACTGTAATAATTATTGCACTTTCATACTTGCTGGGATAACCAAGGTCTTGGCTTCTGGTAGGTTTTTTTATTTATTTTGGTAACCAGAGTAGAGCACTGATCCAAATGGGACCTATTTCATTCTAAGCCTGGACTTATTTAAATAGCAGTAGATAAGCAAGTTAACAAGAAGCATTATGAACACAAAATGTCATGTGTAGATAGTAATGAATTAATGACAGTAATAAGAATAACATACACGGCACAGGAGACAATAGGAAGGGATAGTTTGAGCAAGGAGGGAAGAAGAAAAGTGTGAAATAGTGACGGGGTAGAGCACAAAGTGTAAAAGATAGCAAAAGGTAAGAAAACGCCAAAATTAACTATATACAGTCAATGGCGGCTGGTGGCTTCAATCAAAGGGGGGCTGCAGGAGACAGCTGAATGGGAGGGGCCAATTGGAAGGAGGTATGGCCAACTAGAAGGGGGTGGGGCTATGTTAAAAAACACAAAAATGGGGACTTTAATTAAATACACTGCCCTGACCGTCATTATGAGAGTCCAATAAAGACAAAATAAAGTGTAGAAGAAAAAATATTTAATGCATTGGCTACATTACAGCTTACTTAATAGCTAGATGGAAACAAAAATGTTGTGAGGTATGAAAAAACAAATTACTTTTTAAATACATTACTGGAATGCCAGTCAAAATCAAATATATAAAAAAAACAAGCAGCACTCAACTAAAACTACTTATCCTTGCACTGCAGTTCTAATTATAATTTATATTCAGCTTTATAAAAGTACCAAGTAACATGCTGAAAGTAGCAATCTCTGTGATACCCTCACTTGTAAAAATGTTTCTTATCCAAAAAAGACCTGCTGCCTGACAACAACTATCTTCTTGTTTCATGGAGAAAACATGATCAATGTAAAAAATGAACAGCAAACAAGAAACAAGCTTAAGATAAATTGCTTAAAGGATTACTGCACAGGTTATGGACCACACATGATAGACTGGCATTCTGTTTAGCTTACGGGTAAATCCTGCAAAGATGACTGCAAGTCTCCAACAAATGTAATACATTTCTGAAAATACTGTAATCCTGTCTTTTATTACAAATACTGTCATGCATTTCAATACCCAAGGCTTATACGCTATCTAGTTGTGTAAATATTATCTGCATGGCAACAATAAAAAGACTTTCAGTGTTGGTAATTCTTTAACAGTATGCTTATTAAACCTTACTTGCATCTTTCAGTTTCAGACAAGCTTACCTGACGGTCATTAAAACATTGCTACTAAAACACACTGCAGCAACATGCATTTTCTGAATAAGAGGCATAAATCAACAGTTTAAAGTATGACAGAAACCCAGAACATTCTGCAAAATCAAGGACAGATGAAAAGCCACTGTAGCACTTGTGTCTACCTTGAATGGGGGATACACTGCTCCTTGCCTTGCTTGGACACATCCAGAGTCACTATGTGGGGGAGTGGGGTGCAACAAGTATGTCACAATGTGAAATGGTTCTGGCTGATGGTGATGGCCCTGACACATTTCTCATACCTCTCAAACCTCAGAGCAAGAAGTCTGGACAAAGCCATAAATAGAAGTGGAACAAAGGCCCAAACATTAGGACAATTTTTGAATATTGCTCTTTTTAGAAAGATAATTAGGTCTTGCATTAGTATGAATTTTCTGAAGGGTATGAAAACTGAAACTCAAATGTCTGCCATTATTTATAACTTCAGTCTTTAATGATTTGCCACTAATTTGCCAGAAAAAGCACACTTTTATGAAACACGGACCAAAAATGTGATGCAAAAATATAAAATAGCCACACAATACAGCTGGGAACATGTCAAAGAAGGGACACTTTTTAATATTAGTACTGTTAACTTGAGCAGCTGACAAAATAAGAAAATCTACATGCATTTCTGAAATTAAAAGTAATTGGTAACTCTGATCATTACAATTATTTATTAATTGTAAACCCTCCACATTTTCTTCCAAATTTGCCATTTTGAAGAGGGATTATTAGGGGGAGAGCAATATTTTGAGCCAAAATCGGGGGGCATTTGAGAGGTTTGGATATATCTAATTCTATACAGTGATTTATGTGCACGTACCTCTTAATGTAGGAAATTTGGACAAGGCCAAATATATTGGGGGAACATACAAACAGTACTAATAATTGCTCTTGTATAAACTTAGACAGTTGACAGAATAACAGGTCATGAATGCATTTTTCTAAAGGGTATGAAGTCTAAAACTCAATGTCTCATTATTTAGTGACTTAATTCCTAAATGATTTGTCAGAAAACCACAAATGTTATGAGGAACAAATCAAAAATAAGAAGCAAAAATCTATTCATTCTGCAAAAATCTGGACAGTTGAGAGGTATAGTTCAGCCAGCGCTGTCTGAGTTTGCCGCCCTTCCCCCCTCACAAAAACATGGTCGAATGAGGCCTTCCCCTGCCGCTATTCCAATGACCCATTACTTGGCTATTTCACCCCATTTACCATAAACACTGTAATGTGCATACTGCTTTACTTCTACGATGATATGGATTTCATTTAAAAGTTTTATTTTACATTTTACAGCACAAACACTAATAGACGTCTGCTAAACAAAGCAATTCAGTCTCACAATGAAAATAGACTTAGCATTAAAACTTCTCTGCCCTTGAAACTCACATTCATTGAAACAGCATTGAAATCCACATTCAAAGAAAATACATCTGTCCAGTGGCAGATAAAGATTAACTTTGGGCTGTTTTCAAATCATAGGCCCCTTGTATAGGAAACATACATGTGTTCTTTGATACACCTTCCTGATTGTATTAAATTATATTCCTTGTATAATACAGTACAGTTGTTAGAAGGCGTTTTAAATTTATTGTTTGAAACATTTTTCCAGTAAACAATGAAACAAAATGCATGCACCAATAATGGCAAAATTCCCCAATTCAGAACATTTCCATCATAAAAGTCTAGTCAAACTTCTACAATCCACCAATATCAATAAATATGCACAATCTCTGCAGAAGTAAAAGTCATCTAAATAATTCTGCATTAAAGAGATCTGTAACTAATGAAGAGGTTGCTGCTAGCAAACAACTTTATATTTTGTTGTTTCATCTACAAATAAAGTGCCTATTGCCCTTGAGGAGTAAATTTCCTATGTCACATAAAAAAATGATAAGCTAGTAATATTGCAATAGGTGATGGATGGCAAACTGATAACAGGTTCATTGTTACTAGGTATCTCCACCAAAGAGGACATTCTCAGGACTGCAGCATCCACCCCCCTTTAAAAGTAAAACACAGTGCAGTATCAGCAATGCATCTGTATACTGTGGGAGTAGAACCCACAGCATTCTGCATCAAAAGCAAGTACACTACCTGTTGTGCTATTAACAATGCAAACAGACTCAGCATAAGCAGCACTAAACTTCTCTTCAAGCCCTCAGCTTCATGTAAAATCCACTCAACTGTATCTCCCAACTTCGAAGCACAAAAAATCTGGAAAAGGCCAAAATTTATGGGGGGGGGGGGGACAAAAGCCCAAAAACTAGGGACACATTTTAAACATTGCTTGTATAACCTTGGAAAGTGGCTAGAATAAAATGCTGTGTTACCGCCATGTGTTTCACTGCCGATTCTTGAACCCAGGACCCTATGCACTACAGTCAGAGCAACATACCACTATGTCAAATCAGCTGTTTCTTTAAAGACAGCTAGACTAAAACTTAAATGGCTATCATTTAGTGAATTCACTTCTCACCATAGCTCTCAACTTCTTAGGACAAAACACCTAGACAAAGCCAATAATGGGGGAGTATGGTTTGAACAAGCAATAGCAGCATGAATCCTGTTTTCTTGTTTTTAATATGAATACAAACAGCTCTGTAACACATGTCTTACATTAGCAATTATAACAACAGTCTAATTTAGCAGTTTGTATGCAGATATTTTTCCTCTACAACTAGTATTCCTTTTTTTTTTGGTTTGATCTTCTTAAGGGAAGTCTTTACTATTCTTAAAGCTGGAAAACTACATTTCCTCTGTACTAGATTTTGTTGAATGTATGCGTGCATTTGTTGTATAGGATCATACGATCATAGGAGGTTACTAGGCTAATGGCCTTGGGGCTCTTACAAACCTAGCCAAGAGTTTATCCCCAAAAAAGAAACCTCAGTCAGCACCTGTCACCCCTGTCAGTGAGGGGCAAAGGTGGAACCCCTCAGACAAATTTATGGTTTCCCATCCACTCAAGGTTGGGTTTGAAAAGGGTCAGTGAGGTACTCCGTTTGACATGTATGGGAAGTCTATTCCAGAGATGGGGCAGCCTCTGTGAGACAAACCTGTTTCTCCAGCAGGTTTTGTTGATGTTGCATATTAGATTTAGGCTTATGGAGCGGGTAATGTGAGAGGAATTAGATTTATGGATATTGAGCATCTCTAATAAGGCAGGGTCCGTTATTGCCTTGTTGGCGAGACACAGATCACCTCTGGGCAATCTATATGATACCAAGTAGAGTGATAGTGATTTAAGCCTGTCTGCATAGGATAGGAGTTGGAATCTTTGTTTTCTCTTTGTGAGGTATTTTTGTGGCCTTTCCAGTTAGGGCAGGTGTTTGGAGAGGTAAATACCAAATGGGGCATTATACTCAATTATAGGTCTAATAAGGGAGGAGTACAGAGAGGTAATAGCCTCCTTTTTTCTGGATGCAATCCCTTTACTTATGAGATGAACCAAGTAAAAGACTTTTCTGACCACTGCCGCCACATGATGGTCGAATGTGAGATTGTGGTCAACCTGAGTATCCAGGTCTCTTACCACAGCTTGTGTGCTTAGGAGGTTACCTTTGATGTGGTAATCAATAGGGGCCTTGTTTTTGCCGAATGGTGCGATAATACACTTTTTTGCATTTAACTTAAGCCCATGAATTTGGCATCACTTATTCGTAGCTGTGAGACCCTCTTGCAGTATGTTAACATCAATTGGGGAGTCAGTGACAGCACCCAACTTACACTCATCTGCAAACTTTGTCAGCCACAGGCCTTTTGTTTTTGCCTGAACCTCTGAGAAGTATATGCCAAACAGTAGGGGTCCCAGGTCAGATGCCTGGGGAAGACCGTGAGTGACAGGTCTGCTGTTGGAGGTCGCAGCACTTATTTTGACCTTGTGGGTCCTATCTGTGAGCCAGTTGGCCACACATCTGACTAGATGGGGATTAACACCAGGTTTTATTAGCTTTTCGATAATGCAGGAGTGGGGGATTGTGTCAAAGACCATGGACAGGTCAAGGTAAGCTGTATTTAGTAACTTTCCCTCATCCAGGGCCTTGGTGACAGTCTCAAAGAAGTCAACTAGGGTCAGTAGGCAAGATCTGCCCCTGATGAATCTGAATTGGGTGGGGTCCAGTGCTAGAAATTGCTTATGTCCTTGTTTATGAAATCCATAATAATAATAATACGTTCCATGACTTTACAGATCAGACTAGTCAAGCTGATGGGGCAATAGTTTCCTGGGTCAATACTGGCACCACTTTTGCAAAGGGATGAAAATGGCAGTTCTCCACTCTTCTGGATGAAGCCTGTAGTTAGGCTATGGTTGAATAGGGTGCTCAATGGCGGAGCTAGTTCTTGCTGGAGATGGTGCAGAATACAGCCTGGGATACTATCCGGTCCCATGGAAGCTGTGTTCTTTGCCTTGAATAGGGCCTTTAACACTTGATCTACAGAGATGTGAGGTGTGGGAGAAGTATCGGGGATGTCGACTGGGCCTTTGGGTGGCGATAAGGGGGTGAAGTTTGCCTTGAAACTGTCAGCCAGCAGGCTAGCTAAGTCAGCAGGGTCAGTGTAAGTGGTACCAATAAGTACTAGTTTGGAACAAACTTGGGCTTTGCCATGGAGGTTCCTAACGTAACTGAAGAAGGACTTGTGGCTTCCCTTTGTTTTGGAGGCTAGTTTCAACTCATAATTGGCTTTGGAGGTGTTCACTAGTGATCTAATTTGCTTGTTGAGGCAGAGTAGGGAGTTTTTCCAATTTGAAATTTGTTGCTTGTTACCCTTGGAGAACAGTTTCATGTTGTTTGCAACTTGTTTGGTGTCCACCATGGAATTTGGACATGGATCTTTCTTTTGAGGGACTCGTAGCTAAGGAGAAGGGGCTTTGATAGACTGGACAGCCTTCATAACTGGCCTAAGTCCTGCATGTCTTTGTCCATGACAGTAAAACTACCAATGTAGTTCTTTCATTACAATAAGTACATAACTTTTGTATGTGTTCAGTGGAAACCATGGATGATTATATGAAACTGTAGAAAGGTCAGAAATAAAGTCCAACCTTGCCCATTGACTAGATCTTTTTTTTTTTAAACCCAGTGCAAAAAATTGGAGTTGTCTTGAATTTGTTTGCATTTAAAGTATATAATAAGTTTATTTCAGGACTAGCAGTACATGTAGGAAACCCTAAGAAGCTCTTTTGAATGTTTGTTATCCAAGAGTTTCTCTTTTGAGTGGTGCTGAAATCCTGCAGGAAAACTATTTTTCCTTTGTCCCCATGTCCTGTAATTGACTCTCTCCCCTCATCCAGCACTGGGACAGTATGTCTGTCCTATTTCTTTTCTTAATGACAGAGACAGGAATAGTCCCATCAATACTATTTAATTCTCACAGCTGAAGTCCTGTTGTTTTGTAGATACCAGAGACCTGATGGGGAGACAGGAGCTTCCTCAATCCTATTTCCTTTTCTTTAGTTTTATGTAACATTTTTTGTTTTAGTCTTAGAGTATTACGCATAGAGTGATTATGCCTTTCCCTGTAATGATTATGCACAAGTAACTTTGTCTCAGATAGCTGGCCATGTCACTCAAGAAGTGCAGAGCAATCCTTTGGCCACTTAATGCTGTCTTGGCATTCTCTTTTCTTGGATATGAGTTATCAGCTGAGCAGGAAATAAGGCACACGGTATCTTAGCCATGGTGTTCCTGAACTGGTTTTAAAATATAATTTTGTGGGCTCAGAATTTGGACATCTCTGTGCCATTTCTTTTGCAGTATATCATTTTGTGGGCTCAGAATTTGGACATCTCTGTGCCATTTCTTTTGCAGTATTAAACAGCAAATTATTGCTTCTTGAAGCTTGTGTTTCCTCAACAGTGCAAAACTTTGTCACTGCATGCTTAAAATGTGCAAGTTGTTTCTTGTCTTTCTAAATCAGTACTTTTGAATACCTCTCTCTCCTTTTATACATTGTAAATAAACTATACCCATCATTAGACAATGCTATTCAATATGGGAGTTTAGTTATCTTTTGTTTGATTGTGTTACATATTTGCAGGAAGTTTAACTAAAGAGGAACTAATGCCTTCACAAAACACCAAAAACTCAGAGTTAGCAGTACTTAAGTTCATTCTTTCCATTCTATATATTACATAACAGTGAAAACCTCCACTACCCTGTCGAGTAAAACTTTACCTGTCCTCACCAAGGTAAAATTACAATTCAGTATCTAAAGCAGATAGTGATGGGCTCTGGTTACAAGGAAGATGAGAATAGCATATGTTTTGTGAATGCCTTGGCTGAGGGTCCTGGTCTTGCTGAGGCAAATGAGAAACTGTTTCTGGGAAGGAGGTTGAGGGGGTATCACAACTGTAAGGTGTTTTTTTCATAAACTTCAAACTTTTAAGTGCTAATTGCTTCAGTAGTACCTCATTCTGCATTCCAACTAAATATTTTTGGTCACACGTCAGACACACATATTTGCTCATGTCTTATCTTGTAGTGATATTGTGGCTTTACTTATTTCATTTTTAGACATAGCTATCGGGTATCTTGTAACATATGTACACTGCATTCTGCTCTTTAACTCACATAATCATCTTTTCCCTTTTGTCTCCTCTCTGCATACTAAGTCTCCCATCTACTTTTACATCTTCCTTTTCCCTGCTATTTGATTCTTTCACTGACTAAACTCTTTGATTACCTTCGCAGGTCACCGGTTTGCATCCAAATATCTGGGTGTAGAACTCAGATATTTGGCAATAGCAATTGAGCTATATACTGCCCGTATTAATTTGAAATGTGTTTTAACCATTTCTTACTAGCTCAGGTTTTATCTTCCCACTTATAATGTGTGCTATGCCACACTTTAACTGATAATGAACTGCTTTACTACTCTTATAATTTACTATACTGTATTGTTATTGGTTATTTGATGTATATTTGCTGAAATACATGGTTCCTGATTGAAAAGGATTGACTTGGATCAGTCTGTCAGATAATAAATATGTTGTACAGCAGTATTGGTACACTGATGTAGTCACAGCTATCTTTTCTTAATTTCAAAGTTCAGGGGGACAGGGTTAAATAGTAAAATGAAGGAAAATGCACTCAAGAGCAGACAGCTGCTATGTAAAATATAAATCCTAGCTGACAAGCATGTTAAAGAGCTTTGGACCTGCATTATAGGCAGTGTAAGGCATAACACATCTGCACTTTGTACTGACAAAATATTATTGATACTTTGTCTTTTATTAATGAAGGAGCACAACTTTGGCAGACAGAGGGGAAAGCTCTTTGCTTCTCTCCAAGGTGAATATTTGTACAGATTAAATTTGCTTTAGAATTGATGCAGCTCGAATACTGACAGCCGTGGTAGGTCAGAACATATCACTCTTTGACAGCTATGGTAGTTTGTAGAATGGGTAATTATCTTCAAGGTATGTGTGCTGGATTTCAAAATGGGGCTGTCAAAAAACCCTTTTTTAAATGCAGTATTTGTTTCTCTTTTGCCGGGTACAGCGCACCTCTGGCTTAAGGTTGTTCACAGCATTGTTAGGGTTCAGTAGGCTGCAGAGGTGGGACAGAAAGCATTTATATTGTTTACTTCTTTACTGCTTCTCTTCCAGACTACTTGGGCAAATTTTATCAGTTGGAATCTTGTAAAAAGTCTTTTGGTTTGCTTTTCTATTACAATATTAACAAGGATGTATTCCAGAAATAAAGATACAGTGTTAAATGTGGTAGCAACCTGTTTGGTTCTTCTTTGCTTTGTGGGTCTCTGTTACTCTTCTATCTGGGGAAATATATTAACGTTACTATGTGGTTTAATAAAAAAAGAGTTCTGTTTTCAAACTTGTGAATTTCTGTTTGCAGTAATATTACTTGAGCAAGTAATTAATTTTCATGTTTGTCAGAAGTGCCGGCAGAAAATATTCCTTAAATTATACTTCACATCGTCCATCAGCATATATGCTCAGCTGTTTTAATGAAACAAGCAAAAAACAAAATCGGATTTCTGTCCTGTTTTGCTAAATAGGGGTGAGAACAGATTTCATGGTTCCATCCCATTTTGAAAAAATATGTTCCTTAAAATCTTTTGTGAATATAATACTGATGTGTTTAAGAGCTGTCCCAAAAAGACAGCTAGTAATAACTGATTTACTCATTTCAGATGGGATATTATTGTTCCTTTGGGTTTACCATATACAACTCCCTTTTTGATATCCCGGCCAGCTCAGCTGTAATTTTATTTTATTTTCTAGCAGGTTCCACATGTGACTTCAATATTAATTTTTATTAAGTATTGATGAAGGGCTTCTACAAGGAGAATACTCGTAACTAATGGTAACATTGCTACCTATAAACAAAAAAGAACGAGATGAATTAATCCTTTTTGGTGCATTATTTTTAGAAATAGTGCCTACCATAAAATGTTCTTACCTTTCAGAGAGAGGTGTGAGGTTAATAAGACGGAACATCACTTGTTTTACTGTTACATGTTACTGTCAGAATCATAACAGTAGAATCTCTCATATGTATAAATTTAGTTATATTTGGTGAGTTGTATTTTTAGTTTTCTAGGATAGTGCAGGTTTTGGTACGTTTTGCCACTAGTTTGGAAACATTAACTATCTTAGCTCATTTCAACACATCTACCTTCAGATTGAACTGCTGTGCTCAATAACATACCCCTTTCTGTCCATAAGCCATATAACAAAGCTGGTCACTGCCTTTTGTCTTACCATTTGGCAAACATTTAGAGCTTAGTCCCAGTAATTATCAAGTCTTCCCCAAACATTCAAGCCTTCTAATCTCCACTACAAACTTTTCTACATAACTCATGGCACTGTTGCTGCTGTATTGCAATCTAATACCCTGTTCCAGAGCCCAACTCATCCCTGTCATTCCTCTCATCTTTGCTTGTAATCGGTAGTTCTCGGCAGTATTTATCTCCTGTTCTCCAACTACAGTTCCTTCTTCTCCTTATTCTATTCTTACCTTGTAAAACCAACTTACTAGTCCTGCTCTCTTGCTAGAAAATTAACAACAATTTGGATCTGAACACCATTGTACAAATACGTCAGCATATATGGTTCGGTAACAGCACAATGGCCGAAAGGAAGAAGCTGCGAAGAATAATAAGAACAGCAGGAAAGATCGTGGGCACTAGTCTTCCTAAGACACAGGAGCTCTTTGAAATGAGATGTAAAAAGAGGTCCCGCAAAATACTGACTGACACTTCTCATCCAGCCAATGGTTTGGTTCACTAAACTTGCAAATTGTAGAAGGTTATGGAGTATCCGCTGCAGGACCTCCAGATTCATGAACAGTTTTTATCCAGCTGCAATAAGACTCATTAATGCAGACGTAAATCTGGATGCTTCAAAACAATAATACATTGTTACACACTCATTCTTTTCCTTTTTATACAGTAATTCTGTTTATTTATTGCAGACTAAAGTTAATATATCCTCACTGAAGTGCAACTCCATTCACTTCCTTATATGCAATATCACCCACTCTCACCTCTGTGTACAGTGTACTTTTCATGTGCTAATCATCTAGCAGTCAGTGTTGTCTGGTGTATATGAATAGTGTACAAGCATGTGCGTCAGCTACCTAGATATTTACTTTTGTACTATAGTTATTGTTTATTCTTTAATGCCTCTCATGTCTTGTCTTTTTGTGTTTGGTTTTCTCCTGTAAAAGAGCTGACACTCAAAATTTTGTTTAGGTAGTACTTATGTTTCCTAAATGACAATAACATTTCTTTGAATCTTTGAGTAATATTCCTTTCAAAACTTTATACAATATAACTGCATTTGTGTTTGTCTTAAAACACATCATTTAATTACTTGTAGTGTAATATATTTGTCGATTTATTGTTTGTAACATAATATGGATTATATTTATGTGCTTTAGAACTTTCGTTCCCTTATCTCTGCTGAAAAAGAGTTGTTGCGCAACTGGACTTTCCTGGTCAGCAAATTTCAATAAGTAAATTACATCACCAAGGACATGTTGTGGTGAATGTTGCATGCATTTTGGGTTGTCAGATGTTTTTAATTTGTTGTATCAAGCAAAATCCCAATTCGAACAGGCAGGAAAATGGTGCAATTTATTATTTTATCATCACAATTAATAGTCTCTTATGCATCAGATAATATTAATATAATACCTTGTATAGCACATAGTAGAAAATGTTACATTTAATCATCATCATCTTTCTGCTGTTCCCGTTAGGGGTCGCCACAGCGGATCATCTGTTTCCATTTCTTCCTGTCCTCTGCATCTTGCTCTGTCACACCAACCACCTGTATGTCCTCTCTCACCACATCCATAAACCTTATCTTAGACCTTCCTCTTTTCCTGTTACCTGGTAGCTTCATCCTTAGCATCTTTTTCCCAATATACTCAGCATCCCTCCTCAGCACATGTCCAAACCAGTGTAATCTTGCCTCTCTGGCTTTGTCTTCAAACATTCCAACCTGGGCTGACCCTCTAATATACTTATTCCTAATCCTGTCCACCCTCGTCACACTCAGTGCAAATCTTAACATCTTTAACTCTGCCACATCCAGCTCTAACTCCTGCCTTTTTGTCAGTGCCACTGTCTCCAACCCATATAATATAGCTGGTCTCACTACCCTCTTGTGGACCTTCCCTTTGATTCTTGCTGGTACTCGTCTGTCACAAATCACTCCGGACACTCTTCTCCACCCACCCCTTCCTGCCTGTACTCTCTTCTTCACTTCTCTTCCACACTCACCATTATTCTGAACTATTGATCCCAAGTATTTAAACTCATCCACCTTAACCACCTCTACTCCTTGCATCCTCACCATTCCTCTATCCTCCCTCTCATTCACACACATATATTCTGTCTTAGTCCTGCCGACCTTCATTCCTCTTCTGTCTAGGGCATATCTCCATCTCTCCAAGGTCTCTTCCACCTGTTCCCTACTCTCGCTACAGATCACAATGTCATCTGCAAACATCATAGTCCACGGGGACTTCTTTCTGATCTCGTCTGTCAACCTGTCCATCACCATTGCAAATAAGAAAGGGCTCAGAGCTGATCCTTGATGTAATCCCACCTCCACCTTAAACGCATCCGTCACTCCCAGCGCAGACCTCACCACTGTCACACTACCCTCGTACATATCCTGTACCACTCTTACATACTTCTTTGACACTCCCAACTTCCTCATACAATACCACAACTCCTCTCTAGGCACCCTGTCATATGCTTTCTCTAAGTCTACAAAAACACATTACAACTCCTTCTGACCTTCTCTGTACTTCTCAGTCTCTCAGAGCAAACATCGCATCTGTAGTGCTCTTTCCAGGCATGAAACCATACTGCTGATCACGAATCATCACGTCCCTTCTTAACCTAGCTTCCACTACTGTTTCCCATAACTTCATGCTGTAACTGATCAGTTTAATCCCTCTGTAGTTACTACAGGTCTGCACATCACTCTTATTTTTAAAAATTGGTACCAAAACACTTTTTCTCCATTCCTCAGGCATCCTCTCACTTTCCAAAATTTCATTAAACAATCTGGTTAAAAACTGCACTGCCATTTCACCTAAACTCCTCCATGCTTCCACAGGTATGTCATCTGGATCAACATCCTTTCCATTCTTCATCCTCTTCATAGCTATCCTTACTTCCTCCTTGCTAATCCATTGCACTTCATGATTCACTATCCCCACATCATCCAACCTTCTCTCCCTCTCATTCTCTTCATTCATCAACCCCTCAAAGAAAAGGTTACATTTAATGCACATCTCAAAAGTTGACAACAGAGAATTTTCTGTTTAAATTGTTTGCATCTGTGGAGTATTTGTAAAGTTTTCATTTACTTGAAACGTCTTACTCACTGTCACTGACATACTTTAATCTAGGGTGTTGCTTCTTTAGAAACACTTCTTGAAGTTTTGTAATAAGTTCAGTCCTCACATGTCTTAATGTCTGTGTATAAGCACCTAAATGAGAAGGCTTCACACAAGAATGGTGATGTCAAATGTCAGAGACTCAAACTCGGTTTCAAACGACCTTCAAAGAATTTGCCACCAGTAAATGTGCTATCAAAGGCCCTCTGTTGCACCCAGCTATCCAAACTATGTTTGAATTGTGACAGCTCCTTCCCCCTTATTCGAATTGGCAGAAGATTCCACCCCCTACTAGACTGACAATAAAATGGATTCCCAATAAATTAGTCCTATAAGAAGCAATACTGCAAAACAATTTATTTCTATTTTCAATAGATGCCCACCCTTGTTGATTCCAACACTAGCACCAAATAACTCATTATGAATACATTTGTATATCATTATCAGTTCTCACCTTATAAATCTATAACTTAGGGTATGAAGAGGCAGAGATTTCAACCTATTAGTATAATCTTAACTTCTCATACCTTTAATTTGTTTTGTGAAAAAATTCTGAACCCTCTCCAAACTCCTAATCAAAAATACATAATTAATTAAAAAAAAAAAAAAAACATGTATGAGGGAGACTGTTAATTTTTTTCAGAAACCAGTGTCAGTGGTGCAACAAGTAGCATATTCGCCTTTGGTGCAGAAGTTCTGTTCCCGCACTAGGTAGATTGATAGCTGACACTGCAGTGAAATATGAGGATGCTGCACTCCTTGCCCAGGGTGGGGGCTTGCCAAATTTCCCCTGGTAGTATAAATACCACCTTGGATCTTCCTAACCTGTTCAACAAAGGATAGAAAATAAATAAAACATTAAAATGGTTGGGAGTGTGGCATAATGGGTTAAGGTGTTTACCTTACATACACAAGGTACAGGGTTTGATTCTCACATGGAGTAAATGGCTAGGCTTAAAATGGCCCAGAAGGGTAGTTAGCCGAGCACTAATCCATGACCCTATGAAATAATGAGAGTACATTCATTGGATCAGTTTGCTAGATAGAGATATTTCCTGTGATACTTTCAGTAGAAATAAGTCTATAAAAGTTTGTTTCCACTCATGTATTACTAACAAAAGCTGATGCCTCAAATTTGTTTTATATATATATATATATATATATTATATATATATATATATATATATATATATATATATATATATATTCCTTGACTGAGAAAGTCCAACTGGGCAAAAAAACGTTTTCAGTGGATGCCTGGGAGAAAAGCTTTGAATGAAAATCATACAATGTAATATATTAATAACAAGAATAAAAGTTACTTAGAATAGTGATTGCAGTACTGATACATTGGACTAAACAAAAACTTTTCCCATTAGTATTGAGACATTTGTCATGTATTACACACATATTTTTCTTGCATTTTTATAATGATGATTGCCACTTAGGCGGGATCATTTCTGTCAGCATCTTAAATCCTGCTGTAGTTTCACAATCACTTGCCGTAATCATTATTTTAGAAGCACGGTGATCTGCCCGAGGTAATCAGTCAGCAACCAGGCCAAATGAATACTTGCACATTAATGATTCCGACATCAGTAATAACTACCGCAAATGGAGTGCGTAGAAAACATTAACAGGAGAAAATTAGTCAAAAATTATTTCTATTTGTTACACGTTCATCTACATTACAAGTCATCCTTAGAATTCGCAACTGTCCCAATAAAGAAAGACCAGTAATGCTTTGCTGTACAATGTTGCTAACTCAGAACTAATTCCAGACATAGACTTGAATTTTTAATATAGCATAGTTCATCACTGTGCAACCTTGAAATGGTGCTAAAGACAGCATGTGGTGCCTTTCAGATTATGCATATGAGCAGAAGCCAAAAAAGATGAACAGATAACAAAAAAAAAAAACTAAACAAAACTCTAGTCAAATATTTTACAGATTTCCCATGAAAGTAACTGTTTCTGAATTCAAAAGGCCAGTCAATTTAAAAGGCTAACAAAATTGTTCAGTGTTGATAAGCCAAATGAGAAACAGTTCAGTTTCTGGTATTTTGAGGCAGACATCCCTGGGCATATTCATGTGTGTGCTTGATTTAAAAAAAAAATTGCCCCAAAATTAAAAGCAGTGATGGGAAGCACCACATTTTATAGTATAGTGTTTATAGTGTAGTGATGGTACACAGAAAAAGTTTGCATGCACAGTGAGAAAAGAAGAAGAAAGTGATTGCAAAATGGGTTCCCTGTGGTACATTTGGTTGGGGACACGTGGCTGAGAAATATGACTGTTGTGGGTGTTTAGAAGCACACACTGCCCTGCCCACAGCTTTAATAACCGAGTGCATGAGGGCAGAAGAAGTAACGAGTGTTGTGTTAGTGTACAGTACATGCTTACGTAACTACAACACACAGAAGTGTGTTACAGTATGGAGGACATGTTGCATGATACTGCAGTCACCTTTATCCTCCAGTACGCATTTTAGGTAATGCTCCTTAGACACTATGAAGGGGGTAGTGGTCCACACATACCAATATAAAGGCACTGCCCATTGTACACTGCAGTTTTACTGCCACTGACCAGCCTGCTGCTGATGCCTACTACACTGCCTGCAGTCTCATTTTACCTTGGGAACCATGGACAGTATTTTCCCCATGTGCACTTGGTTATTAAAGCTGTGGTCATGGCAATGTGTGCATCTCTTTGCCCACAGGGATTTCACAACAGTCATATTTCCCTGCAGCTGAATATCACTTCAGAGCCATGTGTCTCCAGCCAGATGTACCACAAGGAAATGTCTCATTGCCTAGGTTCCTGAACCCGCACATGGACTCAGTCATTCTCTTTCTCTTTATACTTTTATATGTATGTCTTTTTTAAATAGAGTAATAGTGTATTTCGTGCTGTGGCTGCTTGAAAAAGTTATGATTTTTTTTTTTGTGGTTAAACTTTTACCTGCTCCTTAAAAAGCAATTTAGTTATACAGTGAAGTTACTAAATGTCATTTTCATTTTAAGTAATCCATAAAAATGTTTTACTTTTCAGCTGAGATTCTTCATACTTTCTGTGACCTCTGTATATTCTTAAAGAGACTATAGTTCTATGATTTATGTATTATGTAAGTAGTAGCTGCGTCAATTGAAATTAAATTTTAAACAAAGGAGTTTCTAGCACAGATCTGAAAATCGAAACTCAGAGCAGATAGAAATGATGTCTTTAATCTGCTGTTTGGTAAGTAGTGTGCGTTAATCTCTTAGGGTCTGTTAATTATTTACTGAGCATTCTGTTATAATCCATAGCTAGGTCTTTTAGTATAGAAAGATGGGGGCATGATTATAAAATACTGCTTACTTTCTTTAAACTTCATTTGAAAACCTGCTTACTTATTATTTAACCTTAAAAGTACCATCTTTCTAATGGTGCACCCTAGTTTATTTTACTTCACAAGATGCTGCCGTAAATCAGGAGATATTTTGGACAAAATTGTTGCATATATGCTTTATTAAAGCCAGAACAAAGTAGCAAATCCATTGATTCTGAATGTAGCCAATGTGTACCAATTCTTTTACAAATCATACCCCTTATCATTACTAATTGTCCATCGCAGTGGTCCTTTAAATCCTTTCTTTTTCCCAAAGGGGGTGTATTTAGTAGTGCCCAAGATATAGGGCCAGATTCAATAACGCCTACACTAAGTGTACACAAGAACATCCCTACCACATTTTTTGTGCTTTCTAGTCACTCAGAAAGGTTACACTAAGCGTACATGTAATCTACACTTTGTGGTAACCTTTATGAATCCCTGTGACTATTTAAAGCTGCAAGAAAATCAGTAAGAAAACTAAAATTAGGAAGAAGAAGGTGTGAGTTATGCCTGTGTTGTGTGTTCACTCAGAGCAGTGTGCACTTAGTGCAGGCGTTATTAAATCTCGGGGATAGACTGTTTCCTTGGTCTGATGAAGACACTTTTTAATAATTTCTTCATTGCTTAAAACTGCTAATATTTCCAGTTGCAGAGATTTTGCAGTATGCATTGGTGCAGGATATTGTGATTAATATATTGCAATTACAGTGTTAGGATTTCTTACAATTGAGCTGGTTTTACCAGACTTTTGGAATAGTGTCTCTATTGTAGTATGCCAATGTACATTTTATTTCTTCCAGTATGTGTTTTATTTACTAATGGGCCTCCTGCCTTTTCTGTGTGTGCTGTTTCATAAGCTATTTTAACAATATTTCATGCTTGAGTATATGTGCACAAAAATGAAAGAAAAAAAACAATAGCCCGTTAGTACTTTTTGCTTGCACAGTGAGCAAATTACATTATTATTATTGTGATGGTCTGCATTAAAGCAATTTAGCCCAGTCCAGCTGTTTTTTTTTATCTTAGTCAGTCTTTTTCATTTTTAAATGTTTTATTGGATTCCCAGGAAAAGAGCATATTTAGCTGCATAAATTGTAGTACTTTCCCAAGTTTTGTCCTTCAGTGGAGTTCTTTACTGAGAGTTGTTGCTACTAAAGTTTCTGTTACTTTATCTGCATACTTTGTTAGGGAACAAACTGCATTTTGAAGGTATATAAAATGTAATTTTGAGAACTGTTACTTGAAGCTTCATTACCGTTGGGAACCTATTATGTTTTTTTGTGTGCTTTCCTCCTTAGGGATTTAAGTTTTTTTTTTCCTGATAAACTGAGTCTGTAGAATAAAATAGAGATTTAAGCTGACAAATCCTTAGATGTCGTGATAAAATGATTTGGATTCAAAACTTGCAGACCTTGTTGGGGGTGTGCACATCCCAGTTGTATTCATGCAGACTGTTAAATTCTTTGTTGACCCTATTCCTGAACAAAAATGGTGTTATTCAGAGTATTACAGAGTGCTGTCTTTCACTTTCTCTCTTAAGACTGACCGTATGTGTTCATATTGTAAACTTAAGCAAAGCCCTCCAGGCGCTCTTTCAAATGTAAGGCCTTTGAAAATGTGTGATAAAACCAAACCAAGCAGAAAATATGCACTTGGATGACTATATAACTGATTCCTGCTAAAAAGAACACAACCATGCAATCTTTTCTACTTTAGATTCTGCTCTGATTTCCCCATTTCTTCATCTGTCCCTCGGTATCCATCCTTCTGCCTCTCACAGGAACTTTAGCTACATCACCTCCATCTTCCTCAACTGCTGTTCCTTTATTGCCCAGGCTTCTGTACCATAATGTAGAACTCATCACACTACTGTTATCTACACCTTACTTTTCAACCTTTTTGACATTCTTCCATCATACACTACCTCTGCCACTCTGTGCCAGGTTGCTGCAGACCCTCTGATTTTAGCTTTGACGACCTCATTCGGAATTCTCTTCACAACCACCCATCCCAAATGCTTGAAGCAGTTAACCTGAGACAAGTTGGCATAATGGTTAAGGTCTTTATTTTCATTGCACAAAGTACAAGATTTGATCCTGACCTCTGGCCATTGCACGTATGAAGTTTGCATGTTCTTCATGGGTTTCTATGGGATTCAGGCCACCAACCCAAAATGTGATGACTGTTTCCACCTCAAACTCACCCAAGAATGGAGCTATAGGCAGCAGCACAGACTATAGATGGTCCCCTTTAGGTGGAAGAGATGCATAGAACAACTGCTTTGGGAACCAACTGTGGTGTACAGTGTCCTTGTGATAGGAGAACACTGATCACAGACTGCATGCCTTGTCAGGGCTAGCCATTCAGAGGTATAAAATTGGCTTCAGATGATTCAGTCTTATTGACTACTGTAGCCATGAACATGTGAGGACACACATTTCATATCTGGGAATAGTGCCTATCTCCCTACCCCCCCCCCCCCCCAAAAGATAGTCACTGCTGTGTTCTCTTCTCAAGTTAGATTGGGATGAAATAAATAAAATGGGCACAGACATATATTTTCAAATTCCTGTGCTGCATTTACACCATATGACACCTCACCCCTAACACCCCCCTCTCAAGGACAGCCACTTTCTGTGTACCTCTCTGAAGTCAAACTGAGTTGAAGGTGAACAAACAGAAGATGATAATGCATTTCAGCTTGGTTCTGTCAGAGACACACACATACCACCTTATTCGATCCCCAAAAGGCAGCTACCTGTATATGTCTGATGTTTGAATATGAGTAAAGTAAAAAAAAAAATAATAATGAACACAGCAATAAGCTCTAATCTGTGGTTCCTAGACAGTACACTGCCCCTAGATGCACCTATGAGTATTGATTGTGGAGTAGAAGAAAGAAAGAATGACTGCACTGTCGCCAACCACTACACAAGCCAAAGCAAACTTCTATGCACACCTCTATGCAGGTTTGGTTTTACACTAGTTGGCTCCAAGGGCAGAGGCCCCTACTAAGCCTGAGTCAATGTCTAGTTATATAGCCTTGGGTGTTAAGGCTGCCAGGCACCCAGAAGCTTTGAGGGTCTTCATGTTCTGTGATGCATTTGATGCCGTATTTTTAAAACATGATGACATGCTAACTGTTCTTCTTTTCTCTGCTGCGTGGAAGATTTACATATGTCCCTGGCATTATTGTGTTTCCCCACAGATAAAAATCAGTGGTATTATTTTCAGTCGCACATGCATATTAACACTGCCCCTTATGAGTCAGGTAGGTCATGAGCTACACTGATTTTTCACACACAGACATCTACTGTCACTGACCCGGAGACGCCAGCTTTTTCAGAAGATGCATGTGTATGTGAATGCACACATTGTACATTTAATTACAGGCAAATTGAAGATGTGCCAGTTTACCTGTGATATGAGAGGACACCAGAGTATCTAGATAAAAAACAAGTAAAGACAGGAAGGACATGTAGCCTTCCCACAGAGGAGCAGATCTAAGAACTCAACCATAGAGCCAGGAAATGTGAGCTGGTAGCACTAATGACTGTGTCATTGATCAGCTGCTTTCACACATATTCTGCCCAGACCACCAAAGATAGAAATTATTTTGTACAATGCTGATACTTGACTGTGTTGAAAAGTGAAAGAAATAAAGAGCGTCGTGTTACTCTTAAATACACTGCAACACTCTGTATATGTATATATATATATATATATATATATATATATATACACACACACACATATATACATACATACACAAATACACACACACACACACACACACACACACACACACACACACATATAATGGATAAGGTGTTTACTTCAAATACGCAAGTACAAGGTTTGATTCTCACCTTTGAGGGAATTTGGCTATGCTTAAAATCTTTGATACTTCCAGTTGTAACAGATGACCACATTATTTTCCAGTTTTATAGGGACGTGCCTTATTTGCTTGGCAGATCTCTGTGACTTGAGTAAATTCCAGTGAGTAAGGTAGTGAACAGCATGTTCATTTTATTTTTCTTGCAATCTTCTTGTAAGCCCGAGAGCTGTGAGCATTGCCAGAACTTTGTTCTTGGAGACCTGGCAGTTCACCTGAAGGCATTCCATTCACAGTTAAGAAGTTGGCACTTTTCCTGCAATCAGTGCTGCTGTCCCAGAACTCAGAAATGTGTTAATATTCTGAAGTATGTGAAGCAAATCCATTATGAAGTCTACATAGGCACTAGATACCGTCATATACTGAAATCAAGGTCTCCAAGCTCTGTATAAGTACAGATAGTGTAACAGGAAAACTTTTCTCCTTTTTTAGCAAGTAGTTAAACTGGCTTCACGTACAACTTCATTACACAATTTATCAAGAACTGCAAAGATTTAACATTATATAGAAATCTGTAAAAGGTTACAGAGAATGCTATAAGTAGTAAGCAAAACCACTTTCTTTATTTTCCATCCAACCACAGTAATGATCTTAAGGACAAAAAAAAGCAAAGGATTTCAAAAAGTTGGAAAACAAGACAACTGACAGTATTTTATGCTCATTGTGAGGTTATGAATTACTATCAGCTGACACACAGGCATATATACACATACATGCAATATAAAAAAAATATTCTGTGTATTTGAGTTGAACTACAGCTACAGTTATAACTGAATTTATAAACTCAACTCAGCAGTGCAAAGTACAGTGAGTCCTGATTGTGGCATTGACTACAACAGTAAGTTAGTGATCCCTGCATTGGCAGATCTATACATGGAGGGGGAAGAGTGTAGGGCCATGTCCTGCTCCCCTCTCTTGGGGGAGGGTTGGGAGGAATGCACACATGAGAGTCACACAGAGTGGTGTGATATCCCTGGTGGTGACCATGCTTCAAGGGGAAGTGTGGGTCTGCCTGATGAGAACCACCTTTGTGGAGATGAGGGGATGCCTGTAACTGCAACATATTGCATGATCCCTCTTCAGCATTTTCCATGGTCTGTGACCAGGATAGGGCAGTAAGAATAAAATCTCAATCTGCCCTAGTGGCTGTCTGTGATTCCCCTCCCCTTTTGACCCCTTGCCCCAGTTATGGGAAACATGTCAGTTGATTGATGTGGAGGAGGCTGATGACTGACAGTTATTACAAAGGAGAAGAAAGCGAACATGAATTTATATGTGACTGCTTTACTGGTAATGCGCCTTATAGTAGATGCAGCTTTGTATAGCACATGGTGTATTAATGCTGTGATCCAGTAATTAAATGCCACACATTGGGGTCATAAATGCAAAAGTTTTCATCTGAACAGAGAAACTAGGTGTGATGTCCCCACTCTGAACCAATATTCAAGGAGCCTTAATCCACAGCACTGACAGTGTAGAGGGACGTTCACTTGAAATACAAATGGATACAGTTAGTATTTCCAGATGCAGTCCTCTCTGTATCATGCACAATTTCCCTTAAGAGCACACAATGAACACACTCAGTCCAGGGTCTAGATTTCTCTATTTGTCTCCCTCCAGTTCTTCATTAAGACTTCCCAGTGGCACAACTCTAGAGTTGAGACCTCAGCCGAGTTTCCAAGCCAAGTCCTGCATCACCCTCTCTGTGAAACCAGTGCTTCATGTCCCTGCTCCAAGCAGCTGACACACACACATACTGTCAGATTTGATTTTCACACATATGCACATGCACACACACCTGGGAAAGGCTGGCACAGATTTTAGCTGCTGTGCCCCATTCTGCCCAGACTATAAGGTAGTTATCCCTGACACCAGACATTACAAAGCCAGCTACCTAAGGCTCTTGCAAGGCTACCCAATTATACTGAGTGAAATTAATATTAATACAAATGGTAATATTGACCAAACAGCCAGGCCTCGGAAGTGGTCATAGTGTCGCCAGTAGATATAAGTACTCTGAAAGGTTAAAACACTCCTCCAAAGGACCAGCCACAATGAAAAGTTTAAATATATTTAATAATAAATAATAAAAAAATGAAAATATGAAATATCTATTTACAGTAAACACCAGAGTTTCAATCAGAGGAAATATTAAAATAACACAGATGAATAGATTTACACAGTTACAGAAAAACAATACTTAACTAATCTCACTATATTTTCCTAACTGATTTAGAGAATTACTATCCCTGGTCATTTACTAGAGCAAGGCAAGGTGAAGTAGATAAGGGACCCTTCTATGTCACATTCCATGAAACAGACTGTTCTGAGACTTCTGTCTCACCTAAAATTAAAACATTATTTCTGTACTGAATGACATCACATACATTTGGTCATCTGACTTCTGTTTCCCATGCAACCCCCCCATTGCTGGAAGCTGCCAGGATTCAGCACCTACTCAATAATACACACACAAGAGCATTGCTCAGATTTGGTGCAGCTTCTGGGAGTCTCAAAATAATTACAACTCCTCCTACAGAGGCTAACAAACCATGCTTCTTACAGATATTGCATCTCAGGCTTCATTCAGAACTGTGAGATAACATCTTTATGGCCTAGGCCCAGTAATTTAATTGTCTTACTTTTTCTTAAAGTCAGGTGGATTGAGATTAACTTCTTCTCTTCCAGCATCCTCTGTTACAATATATACATTTAAACAGTTACAATAATGCACGAACATTTCTTTTCTGCCCAGCAGGGCACACTGTTGATACATTTTTAACACAAGGAGCATTTTTCAACACAAGCATCTGTACAAATCAGTTTGATATTCAAATAACATATAATAATTCTTTACTAAATTCCATCTAGCTGTGGTGGCATATGTTACACATCCACTGCCCTACTTCTCCTGGCATAGCTGGCAGTACCTCTTATCTTCAAGTCAGGCAGGGTGTCCTCTTTTCCCTTTGTCACTTGCATTAGATTTAGAACCACTGGCAATGAAAATAAAGGACTCAAAATTTCAGGGATGTAATTGATACAGTGTTTATGAAAATTGCCATTACCTGATGGAACCAGAGAAGGACATATCTGTGTTGTAGAATATTCTGAGACAGTTCTGTTTTTTTTTCAGTATATAAAAATTAATGAAGATAAAACAAATGATACAGCTATAAACTATGTACCCACACATGAATTAGACCAGCAATACTCATATTTATGGGGACATGATAAAATAAAGTATTTAGGAGTATGGATTAAAAATGATTTGGCTATGGCAGCTAAGTATACATAGGGAAGAAACTAAATAAATGATAACACAAAAACTGAGAAATGCTTATGGATATGGAGAGCAAAGTACAAGCAGTAAAATGTTTTTAGTCCCTTTAGTTTTAAACACGAGTCAGGCATATCTTTATCAACCAGGGAAGTCGTGGACAATCATTATTAAGGAGTTGAAGGATTATATTTGCAAGGAAAAGAGGGTATGTGTAAAGTGAGATAAGCTAATCCTCCCAACAGAACAAGGAGGTTTAGGATTATCTGATTTGAAGGAATGTTTTACAGATATACAGTTAAAGCTGTCAAATAAATACAAGCAGAAAGCTGCAATTCAAAGTGGAAATGGATAATCATGAAGCAAGGGGGATTCAAGAAATAAAGGAAGGAAGGATGGGATTTTGGATGCAGATCCTTAAGGAAAATAACAACAGGCATGCAGATTATTATAGTCATAAAGCAGCAGAAAGTATAAGATGGAAGCCAAAATGGGAATCCAGAAAGGAGATTCTGCCAGTAGGGATGAAATTAGAGGAACACAGAATAAAGAAACAGAAAACAACTGGCACTTCAATGACAAATAAAGTAAGCACTTTTGTTAAGTATGTTACCAAACTTTTTCAGACAAAATTCAACAGTACATTGGAACATTAAATACTTTGCCTAAACACTCATGTGGTGTAAGAAATAGTCGTATGTTAGTCTAAAATAGATCATGTGATTCATCTGAGAAGTAAGTCATATGATTCATCAAAGAAACAGATCATGGTGTGAAACAAAGACATTCACATAAAAACTTTTTTTTGTTGCTTCCTGATATAAACAACTATTATAAAAAACTATTGCTATAAACATGAAAACTACAATTTTACAACTAAGTATACATAAAAATTTACATTAAAAACAATGAGAAAAGTAGCTAAACAATAGTTAAAAATACTAGTCTTCTCAAATCCCTGAACAATATTGAAATCTATGAGCTCCTGAAATGTAATGACCACAAGTGTGTTTGGAAAAGCTTCTTCATCTCAACAAACTTTTAAGTTTCAACACACTAACCAAGCAACAAAAAAGTTTTTGTTTATGTGAATGTTTTTGTTTTACACCATGATCTGCTTTCTTTGATGAATCATATGACTTACTTCTCTGATGAATCCCATGATCTATTTTCAGAGTAACGTGACTATTTCTTACACCATCTGCTTTTCCTCAGTAGATGGCAGATTTTGGAGGTGTGATGGGGAAGAAAGACGTACCCTGGAGCATATGTCCTCAGAATGTAATGAGTTGGTGGACTTTAAAATTTACCTACAGAGTACTCTGAGCTGGGACACGGGATCTGAATTGCCTAGGCACAGTATGGCCTTGTTAAGTTTAATTCTGGTGGCTGCCAGAAAAGCAACTACTAGGAAATGGAAATCAAAATCTAAACCAACTATACTTGAAGTAGTGAATATAGTAACAGAGATAAAAGAACAGGAAGTGGGAACTTTATAAAAGGCTAGGAGTGAATTACATAGAAAAATAAATGAAAATTGTAGGAACAATGCAAGCTGAGAAATGTTTTGGAGGAGAAATGAGGTTTAAAAGAAGGCAAGAAGTGAATAATTTATGTAATGTTTAGATTATTCATCGCATATATGGTTATATATCCTATAATGTTTCTAAATGTTGACTTGTCAATATGGTTTGATTACTTTATATAAATGCAAGTTTCTCTATGTCCCAACTGATAATTCAGTACAAGTGTCAAAAAAAGTGCAAAGGTTTTAAGCAGCACCCCTTATGAACAGGAATGTTGTGGGGTAGAGGCTATGAAGAGCATGATGAAGTGGTCTAAGGAACAGATTTTAGCTGAGAAAGGTCTTGGCTGGGAGTGAACAGTGAGATATATAGAACAACCTGCAACTTTATTCCACAGATGCATGGGCACAGATGCCTTCTGTTGGTGTATGTCACAGTGCTGAAAACCAGGCTAACCGTCCATGTTCACTCACTGCATTTGTCAGTTCTTTACTTCATGTTACACATTTCAGATGTCAGGCCTACTGTATATCATTTGGAAATCATCCATTTTGATGCCTACATCACAGAAGCCTTCCACATCACAGTCCCTTAAACAAGACTAACACACCATGTTACTTGTAAGAGGCACTCAGTGTGAAGAACTTTCACAAGGTTGCAGTATTTCAGTACCACCACCTATAGGACAAATTGAAAACAATAACACATGCGAGGATAGTCAGTGAAGGGAGTAGCTGGAGGATATCCAACATGATTCTGGGTCACTTTTGGATAGGTGGGAAAAGAAACAAAATCAGTAAGATGGGCATTGATTAATCTCTCTCCAAAATGCAGCTTCTCAAATGGTGCCCCTTGAGTAATGAAGGAATGAGCTTACTCATATCATCAGCTGATAAGACCAAGAGAGGTGTACCCCTGACAGACACTCAAGAGTTGCATGCCAAGGTTTCTGTGCTGAATTTCCCACATTTGTAAATATACAGTTTGGCCACATACATTGAACTCCTAAATCCCCAGTGAAGTATTTTTTTGGGAGGTTGGGGTCATGGTAGGTACACTCGGATTCAAGAAGTCTACATGTTGTTCATTAGATCACTGTTGTGGTAATGCTGACAAATGAGATGTATCCTGTCAAGGATACCATATGTCAAGCAAGTATACCAAAGCATATGTGCTCCTTTCTGAAACATCTTATATACAAACTTAGAACTAGCATGAGGAGTAGGTACTTGCACTTAAGGGGCACACAAGTGTGGAAATCCTCGGCCACAAGCTATGAATTGTCTGTCGGCATTACATGTAGACTTGTATGAAAGGACCCAGTTGCCTTCCAAATAAAAGCTAAGTACTCCATTGGGGAACCTTATTTATTACTAAAATTTTCTCTGATTTTTGGACTTTTTTCATATCCTGTAAGCAAGGGAAATGCCTGTCTGGTAAGCAAACCCCTTATAAGGATAGGCATCATACCTCTCAATCTGTTAGAGCAAGAAACTGGACAAAGCTATAAGTAACAGGGGACAAAGACCCCAAAATAGAGAAAACTTTTAGGTAGCTCTTACAAACTTAGAAAGTTGATAGAATAATAGGTTTTGCATTAGTATATATTTTTCTGATGGGTATGAATTCTGAAACTCAAATGTCTGTCATTACTTTCTGACTTTAATCCTCAGTAATTTGCCAGAAACCCAAAATTTAACAAGGGACTGACCAAAAATATGAGACAACAATCTGGACATTCTATGAAGGTCTTGACACTTGAGAGGTCTGGTAGGCATACCTAGTGTCTCTTTTGTTTAGGATCTGACCATAACACTGAAGACTGTTCTTTATGACATGCTGATATTTCTGAAGATCCTTAAATGCCATTTGAAAGTTGCTAAAACTTCATTAGAGACCATATCTCTACAGGTTTTGGCCCGAGCTACTATGCAATGTAAAGCTCTCTCCATGGACATACCTTCTCAGACCAAAATGAAAGCTAAAAAACAGGAAGATGCCTGTTTGTCCACTTTTTTCTCAAGGATAGTATTGGATGTTTCTGTTAATAAAATTTACAAGCGTACAGACTGGGTCTGTTCTCACTGTAGAGACTCCTTTTGAAGCTGGTATGGAGCAGCCATCTGATACATCCTGTCCAGTCAGTCATATTAAGGCTGTGAAAGGAAAGCCAAAACTAGTGATTTAAGAGGGACCAGACAGTGTTCTCCAGTTACTGGTTAATGAGGATATCCCATGTACCCTTATGGTGGTACATCCAAGACTAGCCATTTCATGTATCATTTCTTGAGAAACACTAATAAAGAAAAAAAACAACAAAAAAAGGATTTCATCTTGTATTCCTCCCTATGCCTAGGAATCACCAATAGGAATGACATGCCTTTTCTAAAGGGCTTTTTAAGCTTATGGCTTTAAAGCCTGCACAGCTGTTTACTTCCATGCCTTCTACCCCTCAGAAAAGAAAGATGGATTCTTTCTCTGAGGGAGATTTTTCCTTAGAATCACACTCTGAAGTTCTGGACTACTCCTCTCAATTGTATGCCCCTTCTAGCTTTGTATCTGAACCCGAACCTGAATTTATCTTATCCTCAGAATCGCCTCAAGAGGAACTTAATTACATATGGATATTCCCAAGCCTTTTGCTGTGGCTCCTGTCTTTGAAAGTTTGGAGGATACCTGTGCTTCTCTTTCTTTAGCACCAGAATCTCAGCCCCCTATGCCAGAAAAGCCTGATACTGTAAAGTCCCAGACTGTCACAAATATCTGTACAAGAAGCATACATTTGTTCCTGCACTTATTTCTGTGGATTTAGGCAAACCATCAAACCTTCTTCCATCCTCAAATGCCTTACATTATGATAAAGATAATATGCCATTAGACAGGTAGAGAAAGAAATTTATTGCTTCCGCGACATTAGCTTTCCATGCTATTAATTGTCAAGACACTCATGATTAGGTACCTGTTACAGGTCTGTATTACATAATCAAAGGGACACTTCTTCGAATATGTAATCATCGACCCCTAAACACTGAAATGCGAAAACCACGAATGGCCAAAATCGCAAATTTTTTTCCTAGGGAAAAATTTCAGTTGGCTGTTCCCGGAGTTTACCCTTTACCCCAATGTAGAACGATCAAGGAGTTGGTATATTTAGTTAGGGGGGTGTGGGGGGAAAGCACCCCACTTAAATTACATTTGAAGTGGTTGTCTTGTTTCTATGGCCCCGCAAATTTTTTCCCTTGGGAAAATTTCACAGTTTTGGCCATTCACGGTTTTCACATTTCGGTGTTTAGGGGTCAGTGATTACATATTCGAAGATGTGCCTCTTCGATTATGTAATATAGACCCCCTGTTACCCATCTTTGACAATTTGTCTGGCCTTATTCCTAATCTTCCTGACAGTGACTCTAGATGTGACTTACAAAAGGATTTCTTCTGCTGCTCAGGTTGCATGCACTCTATTTAGTGTGAATATGATGTTGTACATGCTTGTTTCAGTGATGCTGCCACTGGATCTATTCTTACGAGTTTTCCCCGGCTCCGACTTCAGTCACTGTCTGAAGATGTCAAAACTAAGTTTTTGATGATAACACCAAAGACTGTTCTATTTGTCAAGCTTTTTGTATTTTAAGATCCTCAAAAGCCATTTGTCATTGCTAAAATGTAATTGGAGACCAAACCTGGCTTCGGCTTGAGGTACTTATGCAGTGTAAAGCTCTCTCCTCGGACATACCTTCTCAGACCAAAAAGAAAGCTAAAAATAGAAAAAAAGATCCCAGTTTGTCCATTTATTTTTCAACGAAGAGAAGAGGGGTAACTGTATGCAGGGATTCAAACAACTCTTTCTTTCTTTGTTTCCAAAATTTCAAAGAAATTTCTGTGCCAAGCAGAGCCCTTTCCATCACAAAAAGACTACTCAGAACAAAGGCAAAAAATCAAAAAAAGAAGTGGCAAAGACAAGTCAATGTCTGGTTTTAAGGGAGCCAAAGGGCACTTCTCAGACAAGCCTGAGTACTAGCCCACCTCCTTACCCCCACCTTGGTATTTCATCCTCCAACCTTCCCATCAAACTTTCTGTCAGTCCTCCCTTCTGGAAAACGATCACAGTGGATACTTGAGTTTTACAAATCATCTATAAAGAGTATAGGCTACGGTGGGATTTCCCTCCTAATCTTTATGGAATTCCACAAGTCCCTCCAAACCAACTACATCTGGTTCCTCTTTATCATAGCCAAACTTCTGAATTAGGAATTAGTAGAACCCATACCACACCATCAAAAAGAGAGGGATACTACTCCAGGATTTTCTTGTTTCCAAAAAAAAAAAAAAAAAAAAGTACTTGGGTACGTGGAAGCTAGTTCTGGATTTGTCTACCCTGAACACTTTTTCAGAATTCAAGATGGTAACCTTTCAATAACTTTTCCCATAGCTTTTTTTGGTCATCATGGATCTGAAGGCCTTTATTTTCTTATACATGTAGAACACAGGCAGTTTTTAAGATTCTGTGCTTTGGGATTTCTCTTTCAATTTACTACTATGTCTTTTGGGCTTTCCATTGCAATGAAAGTGTTTATAAAGTGTCTAACACATCATAACATTTTGAAGACTCCAAGGTATCCCATATACACCCTTATCTGGGTGACTTCCTGATATAAACCAATTCTGTGCAGAAGATTTTTCAAGATTTGCAGTTCACTGTCAACCTCTTTCAGAACATATGATTCACATTCGCATTGGCTAGTGCTTCTTGGTTATCATCTCAATACAGCCATCATGATGGCCTTTCTGCCTTCAGAAAATATTCCTTCTTAATAGATTACTTTCGATCCCTACCATATCTTTACTCGACCTCTGCAAGGGAGATTCTGAGAGCCATGGAATACGTGGCATTCCAAATACAAATAATGCAATTTGCCAGACATCACATGAGCAAAATTCAGTGATACCTAAAATCTTTCTGGGTACAACACTTATCCTCTGTTATTTCCTAAATCCTCTATTGCCTTTCATGAAGAAACAGCTGCTTTGCTGGATCAGCCAGATACAAGCAAACCCAAAAGTTTCTTTTCCTATTTCTGTTCTTCTGCAAAAGGTCTCTATAGACAACTCGGGTATGGTCTGGGTGGCTTATTCAAAGGATTTGTTAGTACAATGAATTTCACCCAAAAAAGATCAGAAGAAAACATAAAACATAAAAGAAATGAATGCATTGTTTCAGGCTTTCCAGTCTTTTTGTGGTATTATGTCCTGAGTGTATTTCTCCAAGTTTTGACCAGCAGTCCCAGTGTCATGTGGTACATCAACAGACAGAGGAGCACAAGGCCATATCACCTTTGGGTCATACCACCTTTGCAGGCTGGCAATGATTGTTTGGGGTATTGTGATTCATCACAACACCTTCCTCCATGCAGTTTACATTCCCTGAGAACAGAACATCTTGGCAGATTATCTGAACAGATTCAAGGCAGATAATCATCAATGATGTTGAACAGAGACGTGTTCCTTTACACAGTCCATTAGTGGGGATAGCCCACAGATAGATTTTTTCTTTTTTTGCTTTCACTTGGAATAGTCAGCTCAGTGATATTACTCCAGGATTTATTGAGAGGAAGCCTGAAAAATGGATACATTTCCCTTCCAATGGAAAGATAAATTTCTGTATGCCTTTCCTGTTACCTAAAATATCCTCCTCAAAATTCAGAAGGACAGTCCTAAAATTCTTTTAGTGACCCCTTTTGGCTGATTAAATATTGGTTCTCTCTTCTTTTTCATTTAGTCAAAGACATTGACCACACATTACCTCATAATGTGGACTCCCACACAGCAGAAGGGCTCTCTGATTAATCCAAATCTGAAGACACTCAATCTTATAGTGGATGACATGCATTTAATTCCTTTCAGACACCTTTATTCTTAGAATGTACTACAGCTAATAAAGGAGGCTAAAAAACCTGCAACAAAAAATCATGAATTTCAAAGTGGAAAAGTCTTTAACTAGTACCCAAATGGGGACTGGATCCTTTTCAAGTAAGGACACCTTTTGCCCCCTAGTATTTGTATGTCAGCTGTTTATTTCTGGCTTAGCTTAAACCTCTCATAAGGTACATTTTTCAGCTGTTTCAGTTGGTCTACCTGTGGATCCTGCTCTTTCTTCGTGGTTTGAGGTCAAACAGTTCTTAAAAGGCATCCTGTACAGCAGCCCCCTGAGAAAATCTGTTCCTTATCCATTTGACCAGAGTTATCTTTTTTAAACACTTTTATTAAAATATCATTTAAGACATCAGCACACATGCTGTGAAAAGAAAACAAAGCATAGTAACATTTTCCATTTACACACATTATATATGACACATTTTCCTTCTGTACAACTATCTTTCAATCTAGCATTAATCACTCAATTCCTGGCTTGCCTTAAACCTCACTCCTTCTACTAAACATTATTCTACATGTATTGTTCCCACAAATTCGGTTTATTTCTATGTAATTTGCTACTTCCCTTTTCTAAAGATCCCTCTTCCAATTCTTTTATCTCTTTTGCAATATTCAGTTCTTCAAGTACAATTTGTTTAGATTTAGATTTCAGTTTTCTAGTTTGTCTGGTATGTTCTTGAGGAATTAAGTTTACCACCATTTGGACCGGTTTCTTCTGCATCCTTAACATTTTGTACATGAGAACCAGTTGTAGCCTTAATCTCTGCATAAAGGGTTTCTGAGTTATGGGCCTTTGTGTCTATTACACCCATTCTGTTTTTTCACAAGGGCAGTGTGTCCCTTAGAACTAATCCATTCTTTATGCCTACAGTGGTCACTGAAATCTCTCTGAATAAATGTATTTCTTCCTAACCATCAATATACTGGCAAAAGGATTCTTCATTTACTAGATGTTCACAGATAACTAAGATTTTATTTAGACAAAACTAAAAGAATTAAAACATCTGATCACTTGTGTTTCTTTTTTGGGGAAACTGCAGGTTTCCTAGTATAGTAGCAGGGGACACCCAGAAGGATTTCCCTGCCACTTCTTTTGCTTATTGTATCCATGGACATTTTCTCCAATGTCATATTAAAGGTCATTCTACTAGAATTGTGGCTTCTTCAGGTGCATTTTTCAAAGGACTTGATTCCAAAGCTGTCCTAGAGGCATCCACTCCATCTTCCAGTCACACTTTCATCAAACATTACAAAATGCATGCCTTTTCTAGAGCTAGAACTGGTTTTGCCAGGATCAGCTTTCAAGGGTTACTGGACTCTGGTACTGTGTTATTTCCTCTTTACCTACCTAAAGGCTTTGGGAATCATCCCATCTGTGCTGCAACAGTGATCTAATATCTAACATAGCAGACATTTTTAAGAACTTATCATAAAATTGGATGCTTGACTAGATCACTGTTGCAGTATATGTACCCCTCCTCCTTCATCGTTTCTCCTCTAGCTGAGATAGAATGTGCATTTGATTACCCCTTCCCCTATAGTTGTACTTGAGTTTATCCTCTTTCTAAGGATTCTTACATTTGTACATCCTTTAAGTACCAACATGAACTCCTGGTGCCTAGATATAAGGTCAGATTTTTGCAGAATGTCCAGATTTTTGTCTCATATTTTTGGTCTGTTTTTCATAAAAGTGTGGTTTTCTGGCAAATTAGTGACAAATCATTAAAGACTGAAGATAGAAAATAATGAGAGGCATTTGAGTTTCAGAATTTATACCCTTCAGAAATTTCATGCTAATGCAAAACCTATTATTCTATCAACTTGGTAAGTTCATAAGAGCAATATTTAAAAATTGTCCCTATTTTGGAGCCTTTGTCCCACGTTTATTTATGGCTTTGAACAGATTTCTTGTTGTAAGAGGTTGAGAGGTATGGTTAGATGTACGTTACATGAGGAAGGAATGCTTAAGCTTTAGTATACTGGACAGAAGAACAATATCCTTGGCAGGGTATGTTTCATCTGCCAGAATTATTACAGTTGCAGTCTAGTCAAACATGTACTTTTATGGTAAGTTCTTAGATAACAGGAATACAGCGGAATTTGAAAGGTCCTCTGATGCCACTTGGGCTCCTAGAGATAGTTTCCTTTGACATTAAAGAATGACATGGGCCCATAGGGATGGTCCACATGTTAACAAGCATATGCTGTTTGACATGTGATAGGATTTATCCTTACACACTTTGGAGGATACTATTAGGGCTCATTATTTGACACATCTATAAAGCCCTACTTCGTCCTGTGATGAACAAGCACTGATTCTAGTATGGATTTCCAGTATTCTGGGCCCTGTTGTCCAGTAACCATTACTTACCTGCCATTCACTCATTGACTTGTGCTTTACTTAACTTCTGTTGCTGACTGCTGGAACTAAGGGCTGCATTCTCTTTCCCTTTTGCTGTGGGACCTCAAGGGAAAGTGATATTGTGAGGACAATACACGGTCCTTCTTTCTGAGACAGATGATAAGACTTTCTCTTCACTTCCTGATGACCCTCCTTACAGAGACACTCAAGATTATAATGTGTTATAAGGAATGAACTATATACCTCCACCTTTCCCCAGAAATGGCTGTCCCAGTATTTGAGGGAATAAGGATGCAATGGTAAAGATTAAATGCTTTATTTCATCCCTCCTGTGGAATCCATCCAGAAGGATATTTATGCAACCTGGAAGAATCCAGATTCAGCTCTGTTTTTGTTCCTAAGAAGGTATGCATCCAATATATGTTGCCCTGTTGGAGTGGAATTTCATTGTAACTCTGCAGCTCAGGGTGGATTACTGTGTGATTGCTCCAGCAGAACCAGAGCTGGCACCTGATGTAGTGCCCCACCCCCTCAGCTCTTCAAATAAAGAGCGAAAAAAAAAAGGTTTTGGCTTTTACTGCAGAAACCCAATTGGTACTTTTGGTACTTTTGTACCAATCTGCTTCCTACAGCAGCCAAATTTACCCCCCCCTCCCAATCAGCTCTTCATTTTAAGAGAAAACAAAAACTACTACTTAATTTAAACTGTGGCAAGCATTTGAAGTACTGGAGTGCCTTACTGCACCTACATTTTGGTACAGAAAAAAATAATTCAGGAACTCTCGATTGCCCTCCCTAACACTTTGCTCCTGGGGGAGCTGCCACCTTCACCCCACTCCTGCTACACTACTGGTCTTCAGTACTGCATAGGACCCTAAGACCTTAGCAGCTTTCAATATGGTGGACAAGATCATACCTCTCAACTCTCCAGAGTTTCCCAGAATGTCCAGATTTTGGCTCATATTTTTGGTCTGTTCCTCATGAAATTTGTGATTTTCTGGCAAAATCACAGGGATGATCTGAGGATTGAAGTCTCTAAATAATGAAGTACATTTGAGTTTCAGATTTCAGATCCTTCGGAAAATGTATGTTAAAACAACCCCTGTTATTCTAGCAACTTTCTAAGTTTTTAAGAGCAATAGTTAAAATCTGTCCCTATTTGTGGGACTTTGTCCCCACATTTTGTTGGGCTTTGCCCAGATTTCTTGCACTGAGAGGTTGTGAGGTATGACAAGAATGTGTTCTGCATTGGTTGGAAGAGGGCTGTGAGAATGTAGGACAGTTACAGCTGAGTGGGTTGGAAAGGCAGAGGTAATATTTGGCAGGGTATAAGCTGGAATTTGCATGATAGTTGGCCATGTTTGGCAGCTGTAAAATATAGTGGTAATGTCTGACCTTAAAATACATGCAGCTATACCTTAAGTGACACTGTGTAACAACAGTTCCAGTAATATAGTTTTTATCTGATTGTTTAGAGTGATTTTTAGATGGGGTAGAACTGTCATTTTTATTGGAATGTTGAAACAGTATTAGATGAGGGTTTGATTATTACCTGTAGCAGACTAAGACAGTTAGATCATGCCATTCTCAGTTTCATGCATTAAGATGCTGTGAGGCATGCCAGTGACTAAGGCACCTGCTATACTAGATGCTGTCCTTTAGACTGGTTTGCAGTACTAAGACTGAATGACATTGCCTGCTCATCCTGCGTATTGCTCCTTTTGGCAACGGTACAAAAAAAGTTACTTTGCTACAAACTACAGCAGAAATTCCCCCTTCCTAGAAGAATGTGCATTCCTGTATGAAGCATTACTGATTAGCTGTGCTGTATATAATGCATGAGTGCCTGATTAAGAGTTTGTTATGTTACATGTATCAAGAGATTTATGTATTGGATAAAAATATCTGCTGTAGTAGCACTGCTTTCTCTAAGGATTTTCCATTATATTACTTGCCGTCACATACAACTTCTTCCTCATAACACCTCAAAAGAATTTGTTGCATAGTCATTCCACTTAGCATCCTCCTCCTAGATGGAAGAAGTTAGTAGGCCATATCCTACTGCATCATGTTTACGCAGATTTGTTTCACGTGTAGGGAATAATTTTCAAACTTGAATGTACTAGTTAGTGTTTACTTAGCACTAGTATTCATTCTGTTACTAGAGCGGTTTAATCTTCTAAGCTAACTTTCATAACAGACATGCAATATATTCCTTTAAAGAAATATCATCACCATGAAAAATGTGGTCCTCACGCACCTGTTTACAACAAAACAACCAACGTTTTGTGTGTAAAATGGTTTGGCATAGGATGTTGTTAAAAAATGCAGCTGGTAGGTTGATGAGTGGATAAAGAAAGATATTTTTTTATTTCAGCTTTAAAACTTGTGGCTTGGGAGTGCCTTCTGTGTGGAGCCTTCATGTCCCGCAGATGGGTAGCGTTCGAAAGACATGCATGCGTAAATGGGCGTGCCTTCATTGAAGGTTGGGTGTCGAGCTGACACCTCGGTGTTTTGTAAAAATCTACTGCCAATCATTAGCGGACCGGAGTTCCGCTGTGGCAACCCCTTACCGGGAAAAAGCCGAAAGACAAACAACAACGACGACTTAGTGAATGGATGTGATAATTTAAATGTCTCTTGTTGCCTCACATCTGCAGACAGCCACTTCCAAATATCTGGGCTTAGCCTAGAGATGGCTCTTTCTCTTGTGGAGACTTTAAAATGAAGTCTAAATATCATCTTGACATGTTCTGAATGTGTAATTAGGCTCCTTGATTTGGAACTTTGTTTTCAGGGGAGGCCAGTGTCCTATTTTTAACAGCTTGTAGATGCGACAGCTAAGAAGCAATGTGTCTTTTGTCATTTACAGATGGCCCCTTTTACTACTGTAGACGTTGCTAATGATGAGTTTGGGATTTTGCAAGAAGATCAGGCTCACCGATTTTGTTTATAGTAGGTTCTTTTTACTGAGTTGGAATAAAAGGTTTCATGAGGTAGCCAATAATTGATTGTAGCGCTAAACATGTTTTTAGCTAAGGCATTAGTTGTAAGAGTGAGGAGATCTGAGATTCTAAAGCACAGTATTTTTAACCACTTGTCTTGTTGAAAGCCTAAAACACAGTTTGTCACAGCAAACTTCTACTAGTGTCCTCATTAAGTCTCTCTCAGCCCACCCTTTGCTGGTTTAAAAGCTAGGTGTCCAATAGGTATCAGTCAGTAAAATGGCACTGCTCTCTCTCCATACCTTCCAGTCACCACAGGTGTACCACAAGGCTCTGTCCCTGATCCCGTCCTTTTTAACATTCTCACCAACACCTTTAACACATCTGCACAGCAGGCCACCGTAATACAGTACCCAGATGACTCCACACTCATTTGCACATCTGACAATATGGCACACCTTCAAAAAACTACTCATGAACCTGTAATAGCAGCTGAAACATGGCTTTGTAATCCGCAACTCATGCTAAGCCCAAAAAATAAAAATACTACTTTTTTCCCCTAAATCCCTCTCCCATGAAAAAAAATTTGAAGTCCTCTCCCGTGATAATACAACCATTGAAGTCACTTCTCATAGCAAATTATTAGGGATGATAGTGGCTGATAATCTTAAATTCTATCTGCATGTATAAAATTGCATAAGAAAAACTCATCAAAAACTAGGAATGTTTTACAGAGTCAAAAACCTTCACACTGACGCAACTAAAACTACACTTGGCGCTACTTCCTCCCCACTCTTTTTTATGGTGCTCCCATCCTTACCAACCTTCAGGCATCACAAAATTAAAACTTGAACAATGCTATAACAAAGTTGCTAAATTTACAGCTAATACCCCTTTCAGAACCCAACACTTTATAGCACTAAAAAGCCTAAATTGTTTAGAAGTTCCCTATCAGCTAACATATACACACATTCTTACCACCTATAAAATTATCCAGAATCCATCTGTTTGTCTAGCAGTAAATAACATTCTACACAACTATGTTCCTAGTTGGTCATTACGATCCAGTGATCAAAAACTCCTGTCTGTCCACAAACCTATCAGATTTGCTGGGCATTGTCTATACTCATACCATGTTGCTAAGGCCTGGAACTCCTTATCTCTATCTGTCAGTCAGTACCCTCCCTCCCATCCTTCAAAACCATTCTGAAAGACTGCCTAGTCAAAAGCTAGCACTGTTTTTGCTCAACACCAAGATAAACTATATCCAAACTATATCCATCCCTAAATGTGTACAAATACCTATTTATACCTGCATCTCGTTACTCTCCCTTCTTCACTCAGTTACTTACTTCTATTAATTTCTATTCCATGTCTTTCTCTCTCTAAATATACCATAAGCCTGTTTTTCTCGCGTTTATATTACATTATCGACTGATGAAAAGAGTGAACGCTTTTTCATCGAACTGATAATGTTGAAAGTCCTAAACAGCGAAGACACAGAACAGCAAATTTTTTCCCAGGGAAAAAATTCGCTGCTCCGGGGAAAAAAAAAAAACCCTTAAAACACAAAACGAGTAGGAGGCCTTGCCCCCCACACCCCCCGACTTAAAATATAATCAACTCTGAGATTGCACCATTGTGGAGGAAATGGCAAAGTCCTGAAGACATGACCCACCATTTTTTTTCCCTGGGAAAAAAAACGGTGGTCTGTGTCTTCACTGTTTAGGTCTTTCGACATTATCGGTTCGATGAAAGAGGGTTTGCTCTTTTCATCAGCCGATAATGTAATATAGACTTGTTTTTCTCTTACTTCATATTGCAGTTTCTGTTTGTATTATACTAACTTACCATTCATTTCTCTATAAACTGGCTAAAATTTCTTTAAGTGTTTAATCATTGTCATATAACTTGTACCTATTCTTAATCAATATTTTCATACTATGTCTAATTTGGTGTAATTGTTTAAACTGTATTTGTTTTTTGTATTATTTTGAAAACTGTAAAATTATTATTCTTAAAACATTTTGCAATAAGTTGAAGCCCCCCGCAGCCTCCACTGAAAATGGACTCCTACCCAGTTGGACTTTCCCTGTTATGAAATGTCAATCAATCAATAAATAAATGAATAAACAATGGACCAAAGATGGTTCCTTGTGGAACTCCTATTGTCAGCAGTGCCTTCAGTCAACATGCAGGTTCCTAGATGTACTTGGAATGTTCAGTTTTTAGAGGTAACTTTAAAACCATTTTATTGTATTTGGGCCAAAATTTAATTCATTGGTAAATCATTCAAGTTGGTAAAGGAGCTTATGATTTACTGATTCAAATGCTCTAATCATCTGACTGAACAGCCCCCCTGCTAGTCTTAAATTATTGATGTTGTCATAAATGGTTTCAGTGGCTGTGTGTGTAATGATATCATGGTACTGAAATCATTTCTGAAATAGTCTTTATGATAAAGAAGTCCATATTTCTTAATGTGATTCCACAGTTGTTAGTATACATGTTTTTCAAAGATTTTTTATAGGACACTGGCTTGTTATGAGTCTGCAGTCCTTGTATTCCATTGTCTTTGCTTTTTTGGAAGGGAAATTATGTGTTGGTATTGAAAGGCTGTGTGGAAAATAGAAAATTTCTAAGGAGAGGTTGAATATATCATGGAGAGGTGCTGCCATGAAGGGAGATGGCATTTCATGAAGATGGGGTGTAATTTTGAGAGCTTAGAGCTGGCGTTTTTTATTTATTTTGAGAAAAAAACTTTAATATGAATTGCAAAGTAAAATAATGGGCTGAATGCTGCCAAGGTGTATTGGACTGAATTTGGGAATCTTGTCGTGTACTGTCGATTGTTAGGACGGGTATGAACATGGTCATAGTCCCTGGTTAGGTCATCAATGATGTCTGTTAGCTAGGTTTTATAGTCTGTAGCAAAGTTAAGGCTTCCTGTTGTCTTATTGGCTAATTTTGTGGAGTCACTGATGCTGTTAAAGATCTTATCTCTTTGCGAAAGTGTTTTCGAAAACATTTTTGCTTGACAATACAGTTTGAGCAGGCTTTTGTGGAGCAAACTGACTAGGCAAGGTTGTCAAGATGGAAGGCGGGGGGCAATGAAAAAAGACCATTGCTCACTATTACTAATGCTATAATGGAGGTAACTGTGAACATTGATGAATCTTATTCTAACCCTTTGGTCATGTGATTCTGAAACTAGGATACATGTTCATAATTCTGTCATCTCTAATTTTACACTGTATTTGCATCTGCACTGTTTGTTATGAATGAGAAACAATCTAACAGGAAATGGAAAACCGTATCATATTCATGTTTTGCTTTCTTGTATGCACAAATCCAGTTTAATAGTTATGTGCAAAATGAAAAGTAGTTTATCAAATAAAAGTGATATGTTTTGAAATCTTGTATTACAGATGTGGAAAACAGTGATAGCAGAAGTGCCATATTTCAGTTACTATTTGCTAAATTGCTGAGATTCTTCTTATTGAAAGGCTTCAAGAGCCAATGTGTTTTTTTTTTTTATCTGTAGGCTGCTTAGGATAATGAGGAAGACAAAGGGATGTTAATAAATATTGGTATGATTGACACAAATTCAGTAAAATGGTACTTGCAAATTAGTAGGCATGTAAAATATTACTGCTTTGTTTCAGTGGAAAAAAATAAAAGCAGATATTGTCAAATATAAGTGTGGAATTTAAAATACTCCTAAACTAGTGCTATGAATTATTTATTATATGTAAAAAAGCTGAAAATATATGAGAAATGATAGATTCTGACAGGCTGGACAAACAAAAAGCAACTAATTTAAGAGATTTAGGAAAACCATCCATATTATAATCACAGCAGGTGGGCAGGAGAGTTGCAAAAAGTATCCATGTGATGAAAAGTGGAACACTGTACAGAAATGGTAAAGGTAAAACAGCTTAATGTGGTAATTGTTTGTATGATAAAAAGCAGTGAAGGGACTTGTTACATCAAGGAGTGATACCATTTCAAGAAAAGTGGAATGCAGTAAGCAACCCTTTTTTTCTTAAAACATCAACACAACAGACTAAAACAAGCCATAATGTAATTAAAAAAGTCAGTGCTCTGTTTTGTTTAGTCTTTCACAGAACATAAATCCCCTTATTTAACTCTAAGATAATGATTCTGATGTCTTTGTCATTATGTGCTTTAATGTTTGTGGAAAGATAATAAAGCACGTTCATTTTACATGCTTTCTTCTCCTGTGTTCTGTGTTTTCTCTTTCTTGTGGGTCTCTGATGCTAATTTTGTGTTTTCTTCCTTAATTATCTAAAGTGTGAGAATTGGTTAGAAAGTTTTAATGTGGAACTTTTTATGAGACAAGGAAAGTCCTCAAACTGACAAATTTTCCAGTTGATTCTAATGCAACAATTAATTATTGTTGATTTTGTTATGTGCATGTATGTATATATATATATATATATATATATATATATATATATATATGTGTGTGTGTGTGTGTGTGTGTATTTATAAAAACAAGTAAATGTCCATGTTACTAATGTCTGCACATCATCACACATGCTCCATTGCATAACCTCAGTGCATGTAATGATAACAGTGTTTTTTTTGCAGTAAGGCAAGCCCCCTACATCCCAACACCCTTTCTAAATATATATGTTAAGTCTTTTGACTTTTCCCGGTTAGGGGTCGCCACAGCGGAACTCCGGTCCGCTAATGATTGGCAGTAGATTTTTACGTGCTGGCTTGCCGGGCCTAACGCACAACCTTCAATGAAGGAACGCTCATTCACGCATGTTGACACACAGAAGACGCTCTAACTGAGAATCGAACGTGCAACGTCTAACTGTGAGGCGACAACGCTACCGCAGTACCACCACCGCAGTACACTCTAAATATATATGTTAAGTATGAGCTTGAATCCATACCTAGGAAAGGGCATATTCCATAACCCCAGAGATTATGTGATCTTGCATGCCTGTTCATCAGTCAGTGTGTCAACAAAACAGGTGTCAATCACATTGTGTTCCTACATTTTATATATATATATCTATCTATATATTTATATATAGATATACATACACACACACAGACATATATGTATATGGGGGGGGGGGCACCATACAGTGTTGAACTGCAATTTCTTTGGCAGTGTGTTCAGATTAAAAAGAATATTGAATTCAGTCTTTGCCCGTGCATTTTACATCAAAAGCAGGAAGTTCAAATATTTTTTAAGTGTGTTTTAGCAGGAAAGTGTGTGACAATTTTTGTTTTAGGGTAAATAAGGAGATAGAGTTTGTGGTGTGTATGTGCAAGTGTTTGGAGATTAGGGTTAGAGTAAGGTCTTGGTAAGGGCATAGATTTAGTGTTACGTGGGTGTGTGCGCGAGTGTTTTGGTTAGGTTTAGAGTAAGGGCTAGGATAGAGGTTAGAATTAGGTGTGTCTCTGAGACTGCTGAACACCGTTTGAGCTCGGTTTGTTGACAGAGTACTAATGAATGCTGTTGAGTGTGTGTGTGTGTGTGTGTGTGTGTGTGTGTGTGTGTGTGTGTGTGTGTACGCGCGTGTGTGTCTGTATGCCCAAGTTTCTTGTGTAGTGGCACTGTTAAGCAAATGTTTTTTATAACTTTAAGAATGGTTAGTCTTAGTGGTAGGGACAAAATTAGGGTTAGCATCCATGAGTAAGGTGAGGCAGTTGTGTGAAACCTTCACATTACATGATGAGAACTCCTTTTTCTAATAGTGCCAGTACAGAGACAAATATGATGTGAAGGTAAATATAGTATTAGCAGTCTAAAAGGGAATCTGTTTTCCTTTTTCCTCGTGTTTACATTTGATTTTTTTTTTATTTATTTGATTTGTAATATGGTGGCGTCAGTTGTTTTTGTGCTCATTTTTATTTTGTAGTTTAAACATTTTTCCTATAATCATACATAAAATTGGAGTTGCTGATTAAACTGCCTTTATAAGAGAAAGCAGTAGTTTGAAATGTGAGAGTGCAAGACCACAACCACCGGTGATCATGTCAGTGAGGTTTATGCAAAAGATAGAAGGATAAGGAACATTAAGAGCTGAAACTTCACAAGGCTAGAATTTTAATCATACGTAGATGTGCTGCACAACCACTACCCCCAACTGAAAAACCTGCAATAACAACTGAACACTTTCAATTTGTACTGCTTTCTGCTTCATTCAGTGGTCAATGTGATTCTGCTGCGCTGTGAAACTATCCTGTCCTGATTTTTTTTTTTTTGGGGGGGGGGGGGCGTAGAATATTGTCCAAGTTGCTTTCATTGGAGGAGAAATGTTAACCTAGACATTGTTGCTGAAATGTGGAAGAAACACATTGAGGAATTCCTGAATTTAGCATACATGCTGTCCTCTGAGGAAACAGATTAGGAGGCAGATGGGGAACTGGATTATTTTCTGTGGCTGGAAGTCAGTGCTGTAGTTAAATATCCCAGTATGATAAGGCCGCAGTAATAAATGAAATCCATCTGGAACTGCTATAGTTACTAGATGCTTTGGGGGTTTTGTGGTCGAAATACCCTTTCTGTGTTGTATTGGTGGGTGCAACACCATTTCTGGATTGGTAGACTGTGGTAGTGATCCCCATTGTCACAAAGGTGGGTGGGAGGCTTTGATTTAGTTATAATGTGATCAGGTATGTTAGCTTGTTTGAGAAAGGGTTTGCCAGGGTGCTGGAAAGGAGACTTCCTCGAATAGTTTATTCTTTTTTTTTTTTTTTTTGGTACATTAAGTGTGTAAAGATGTGTCCAGCATGTTCAGAGGTAAAAGGAAGACTATTATGACCTTACATTATCCAATCTGTTCACTTTGACTGATGGGGATTCACCTCCAGGCTGAACTAATTTTGGCAAAGTCAAGCTCCATTCCTAATCCCATAGTACACCTGTCCCCTCTTAGTCTTAGTGTTAGACAGTGTTTGCCACTTTGGTGAGTCAGACAAATCTGCAGCACAACCTGTTAAGTGTGCATGTTCATGGTTTTCATGGGCAAGATATCAAGACACAGCCAAGAAGGTTTTCTCCCCGGGCCTCCACTGAAAATTGTCTCCCACCCAGTCAAACTTTCCCAGTAATCAAATGTCACTGTATAAAATGAAAAACCATATGTTAAAGTCTGCACTTTCTTAGATGAACCTTTCTTTATTGTTGTTTGAACAGCCAAAGTAGCATAGAATGTTTAGGTGATGGTAAAAAGTGTCATACAGTCAGCCTTGAGAGAACTTATTCTATTAAACAACTAAGCATGTTGCAAAATAATTAAATTAATTTTCAGGTTATATGTAAATGGTTTTGGACAAATGTTATATAGCCTTCCTCAGATGTGAATTATAGTTTAAAATGATGGATATATGATGGCAGTATTAACACAGGGAACCACAATATTTTTAATTTATTTCAACATTTGTTGACAAGGTAGGTGGACCGGTCCTGGGACTGCTTTTAGTCACAATCCTGTTCACAATGCAAAGACACAATATGTAACAAGCTTGCAGACAACAGCACAGTCATGGTTTCTAACCATATGTGTTGTAAAGTGATTTAAGAAACAGGTCTAGTGATGTAAGTGCTGATTATTAATGAAAAAAATATTGAGATTGTTTCTCATAAGTAAGCATGTGCTGTTAGATTTGTAGTATCCATAAATTCTCTGGTTTATTTCTCAGCTTTGCCTGCCAAGTTTTAGGATGATTCAGATCTACTCATTGTTCCAGCTGGAGTGGTTATCAGCATAAGATGTACATACAGATATTTCTATTATGTACATGCATTTGGTGACTGGTTCATCTGGCTCCTGGGATTCACTTGGGCGTAATCAAAAGAGACTTCCCACGAAAAATGTTGTTTAATGGCTTCATGATGTTTCACATATTAAAGTACGCCAGGATGAATGTGTTTATTTTAATCAGGTTTGTTAGCAAAGTTTTTGCTTTGTTATATGCACTGTTATGCAGCTAAGTTGTTTGAAGAGATACGGAGTGATGAAAAGCAGATTATAAGTGTTTTGCCTTGCAAATTTACTGGTAGTGCACTCCTGAGTATAGCAGTCTGTCTTCTGTTATGTAGATGGATTTTACTTGGACAAAAATATTTTAATAGTATACACTTGTAAAGTAAGGAGTTTGGACCTAAACACATCATCTGTTCCACCACTTGGATGTTGTGTATTGTCTAATGACTAGCATTATTTTTTCCAGCCTCTGTCACACTGTCCTACTGCTGATACACTGCCTTTTTATGCTAACATCAGAGAAGATATATGTGTATATATATATATATATATATATATATATATATATATATATATTTTACTTGTTAATAAGTTAAACTACGAGACAGTGCTACCTGTTTTTAGGAGTGAGTTGGAAGGATTCCAGCTTTTAGATAGTAGGACATTACCATGCAGGTGCATTTGGTTAGAGGTATATGTCTGAAATGCAATTCAGCTGCAGAGACATATTGAACAACAAATTCACTGTAGGCACAGAGTAGCTCACAGCACCATGTTCTCGGCTGCAATAACCAAGTGCATGTGGGAGGCCATTGTCCACCACACCAAGTAAAATAGGGACAGCAGGCAGTGTGGCAGTCATCAGGAGCAGGATGCCTGCAATAACCAAGTGCATGTGGGAGGCCAGTGTCCACCCCCCCAAGGAACCTAGAGACAGCAGGCAGTGTGGCGGTCATCAGTAGCAGGGTGCCTGGTAGGCATGTTGGTGGCAGAGAAAATCCAGTGCTCAAATGCCAGGTCCATGATTAATGTGGAAATGTTGCATTTTGTGCTTGGGGTAGAGTGCATGCTTACGTAACCACAATTTGGCAGAGGTGTTCTACATTGTACACTGCAGTTTTTTTCTGTTGATGATGCCTGCGATACTGCCTGCTGTCCTTAACTACTTGGTGGGACCCTAGACATGGACTGGAATACAACATCAAGACAAGCAATAGTCAAAGGTACTCCTATCCTTGACCAGAGGACTGAGAGAAAATTCAGAAATTTGGAAAGCTCTTCTCAGCTGTATAGCTCTCCCTTCCCTCTTGGCACTTGTAAAAGATCCTGCTCTTAAATAGCCCCTACCTTTTAAAACTGCTACCTGCAGACATCAAGCACATTGCTAGCTCTGTCTCTTCATTCTTATCTGATTAAAGAAAACAAATGTAACTAATTCCCAGACACAGATTGACCTAACCTCTAATTCCACCAAGCAGCAATATTCACTACTTATGTTTTATTTTCCTTCTGGGATTAGTAATGCAAAGCCATTTTGTGTCGATCAGTTTTTATTTTTCTCCATGCCACTGCAAAACCTGTACTTTAATTTGGTACGTTCTGCCTGTCTGTATCTTTCTGTGCAATGCTCTACTATGTCTTTTGTGTTTGTACTTTGTATTTGTCAGTTTGGTATGGGTCTTGGCTGAGAAGGATCTTTGAACCCACCCACTTTCCCAATTAATAAATGTTAAATAAATGGGAATATAAGAAGTAGAAATCCCAGCTTATTAGAAAAGGCCTCCTTCTAGATCAAGTGATAAGGTGGTGAATACATGTGCTATTTCTAGAGGCAGAATACCTCCTTACATAATCAGTATTACTGAACAGCTGCAAATGCTCATAACGTGATCATAAATTCCACATCCCACATGTGACTACTGCAGCCACACAGAAAGGTGGGTTAGCACCTGCCATGGAAATTGTACCATAGCATTGGAATAAGTCAGAGATGAAGAAAAAAAAGGCTGCACTACAACATGAATGGCTAAGCACAGAGCAGAAGTCTGGGCACCCTGGCAGCACACAGTTTAATAATGCTGCCTTACAGTTCAAGGCTTGATTATTTCTATTATTAATGTCTGTCCATAGTTTGTATGCTCCTTGCGTGTTCATGCGTCTTTACTGCAGGCTGATTAAGTAGTCTGAATTATCACTATATTTCTACACATGGGGTATTTTGTGAGTGTTGCCCTGTAATTGTTATTGTCCATTCAGGATGTATCATGCTTTACTTTTGCTTCTTGGATAGGCTGGATCACTGCCAAACTGAAATGGATTAAGCAGTTATTTATTGATGGATGGATGTGTGGATAACCGCAGTTTTGACACACTCGGGAAAGTATTCAACATGTAATTTAAGCATCAAAATAAATTAGACTGAATAAAAATATAGTACAGTATTGGTAAAACACATAATGGGCATTGTTTGTCTTTTCTGGACAAGGGAAATATTTTTCTTCAGAAACAGAGTCACTCCTAAAATACATATATATATATATATATATATATATATATATATATATATATATATATATATAAAATATATATATATATATATATATATATATATATGGATTCACTTTATATCCTCAAAATACTGAAATATCGAAATTTAGTATTTCAGTGTTATAAAGTCGAATTTTTGAAACCACGAAAAGTCAGAACCGTGAAATTCAAAGTCTTGCACACCGGAGATTTTGAATTTCCCGCTTCTACTGCACACCCACACACCATCCTCCCCACACACAAACACAAGCTCTCTACTACATAAAAGCAGGGGGGCAAACCCCACTGCACCCCCACACACCCCCTACTTAAATATTCTCACTCCGAGGTTACACTACACACAAACACACACAAAACACCACCACACAAGCTACATTCTCCTTGAACACACACATCACAGCAACAAAACACACTGACACAGCCCCTACCCAAAACCCTTAACACACACACACACACACACACACACACACACACACACTTACCTGAATCCAAAACCACAGCAAAACCTCAGAAGCACAAAATTCAAAACCGACAGTATTCGAGGTTTTGGATTTCACGTTTCTGAGCTTTTGCTGTTCTCAGTATTCCACTTTATGGGCTCGAAATACTGAATTTGGATATTTCAGTATTTCGAGCTTCTAAAGTGAATCCACATATATATATATATATATATATATATATATATATATATATATATATATATATATAAAATAATTTTACCTCTTTGTTAACAGGGAATGTCTGACTGAGCTGTAATAGCATCTTTTCATTGGGTTCCAAGGAAACATATTGCAGATTACAGTTTTATAGGAAAATAAAAACACTGAGAAGATACATGTGAGGGAGATATTCATTAGTACAGTGATGCAAATATGTTTGAGAAAGCTAAATAGCAATCCATGCAAACATATTGTGGCATAATAAATGCAAACTGTTTATAGTCTTAGGTTTCTTGCAGCTACTGCTATACTTTCTTCTCTTAGACCAACACTTCTTGACACTGATGTCCACAGCTAACATTATTATGCGTATACCTTGCTACTCTACCTTTCTAAAGAGTTTATTACCCTAATGCAACCTGAATGTGTCTGCTGTCAGTTCACTGCTGGTATCTATATGTATTTTTATGCATATCCATGGTTACAGCTGTTGTATGACAATTGCTTGTATATAGCATGTTCCATTTCATCAAGATATTGTGATGGGGGGGGGGGGGTCTGGAGAGATGATGACTTTGAAAGTGACTGCTCTGTGGGTGGATCTTACCAGGGATAATGACACTGTAGGGATGCTGCAGTGGTTACTCATGTTGGTAATTGCTCACACTCCTTATGAGAGGTGTCTGATGACTATCTTCTTTATCTTCCTGCTTTGTCTTGAAACTTGACAGTTTCTTTGTGCCATCTAAGATGTCACTTTCCAGAACCTGGCAATGTGCATCTGATGCTTTTTTCTTTTCTATTGCATCTCCTCTCTAACCTCTTTGTTGGCCAACCAGTATTCCTTCTTAGCTCGGTCCATCTTTTCTATCTCCCACTTTTTCCAGCACTTCTCCTTTCTTTTGATGACTTCTTGGACTTTTGCATTCCAACATTAGTTTCCCTTATGTATTTATCCCCCTACCTGGCTCAGCCGCATATCAGTTCTGTAGTCCTTACACATACTGTTTTGAGACACTAACATTCTTTTTTCAACTCCACCAATTTCCTCTTCTTCCTGGGGTGCTGGAGCCCTGAGTAATTCTTTGAACTCCTGTGCTTTCTTTCCAGTCATCTTCCAGGTTTTCAGCCTAGTCTCTGTTAACCAGTGCTTGCAGCTGACTGTGGCAACCAGAGGTTTATAGTGTTGTTCAGCTGCTTCCCTATCAGAGACTGATGGCTAGAATAAAGGCCTATGTGCTGCTGCTCTATATCTATATAAGATGGTCATCCAGTTATGGGGCTGTGAGTCTCACTTACCAAAAGTGCAGACCATGACACAATCTATAAGACATGCAGGTTTGACTGTGAATGCCAAAAAAAAATTGCAGAAGCCATATGTTTGGGGTAACTTATAGGAAGACAAGTGTTATAACCACAGATAAAACAAAAATATGAGGCTATAAAAATGGGCCTATACCCAACACTAATCCACTAAAAGCCAGGTTAAGGCTTTCTATAGACTGTCTGGGTAGTGCAGAAAATTTGTACCTAGTTTTGGAACTCCTGCCTGTTTGACAGACCTCACAAATGGAAAAGGAACTATCCAAGTGCATTTTTATCTTGGGCATGTGGAGCATTTAATAAACTGAAAATGCTATTATGTTTTGAATCAGTGTTAGCGACTCCTGATTTTTAAGAAAGGAATCTATTTTGTATGTGGATGCATCTGGTGTAGGTTTGGGAATTGTATTATCTCAGTATAATTAAGGAGAGAAACATCTTGTGTGCTGCATTTATTGTAAATTAAGTAGTGCTGATGAAAATAGTCATAGACAGGGGATGCTTGGCTGTAAAGTAAGCCTTTTATTTACTTAAGTGCTGATGATAGGCAGATACTTTGACGTGTCCCATTACAGTGGGTGAGTAAACAGCAAGAAAGCAGTACGGCACTATCTTTCAAACCTTTCCTTTGTACTGTAACTTGTATGTGATGATACTGGGCATTTTTGCTGGCATTGAGGTACTGCAGCTATATGGACTACCAGGAGGTTGGATTTAATAAGGACCTTTGGTCATCAGTAAGGTTGGGCATGTGGAAAAGGAGTAGTTGCTGTTGGTGTCTTTCTTTTTCAAGTACCGGAATGTGGTAATTCTTGCTATCTTGTAACACCTGACATAGGCCATGTACAGGAATGTCGTAATTCTTGCTATCTTGTAACACCGGACATAGGCCATGTACAGGAATGTCGTAATTCTTGCTACCTTGTAACACCTGACATAGGCCATGGTCGTGAAGGTTAGTGCTGCAAGCTAAATGGTGGGTAGTGGAATATAAAAGGATATCATTTCCAAGTGTCAGGACCCTTGAATCCTTTGGGTGTATCCATTGTGGATTGTGGCCTTAATCAGAGATAGAAATTTTGCTGGCAGGCCTGTACTGAAGAGGCCTTCCTGAATATTCCAACTTTCCTGTATTGCACTTAATTTTTTGGATTTTGTGAGAATTATGTATTTATTATTGTTATTATTGAGCTCTTCACATTGTGCCAGAAGTTAAGGGGTGACACACCGAGAGAAAAAAAGCTACATTTCTTACTTAGCATACTTAGGGACAGTTTGAGAGCCTTTCTTTTTATTTAGTGTGTCTTCTGAAGTAGGGAAGACAAAGAGAACAAACCTCTACTCACATGGGAATGATTTGCGGTCATCAACTTGAGGGCATCCAGAACCCATGCAGATATCCAGACCCTGGAGCTGAGAAGCAGTAGCAATAACATTCTGACACCAGCCGTGTTGTCTCGCCTACCCTAGTTTTGTGAGTAATGCTGGAAACCACCTTAGTGAGGCCTGAATTTTGTTGTACTTCATATAGTAGAAGGGAGGTAGATTCAGTGCAGGCTAGCAATAAAGGAGATTGGAAAACATACCCAGAGAAAAAAATGAAGGTAATCTGGAGATCATTAACAATATTATTGCAGTGACTGTAGTTTACAAGTCATTTTTACTGTAGTAAAATTCAGTTTAATTCGGTGGTTTTATTTTGACTTAAAGTTATCACTACTTCTGAGAGTCAATAGTTGCTTTTCAGTTTTTATTCTCTTTACAGTTGGTAAATAGTCACAGAAATTATACTTCATATCTTCCAAGTTAAACTACTTTCACTGATCATTTCAGGATGTCATTATTGCACTGAGGTTCTGCCAACAGAGAAAAGAAAAATGTAAGACAAACACTAAGCTCCAAAGAAGTCTAGTGTTGCCTTTTGTTGCAGTGAATAAAAGGAAGAAAATGAGAGGGCACACGGTATAAAACACTATGCCTGTATTAACTTATTATTGAATTCCATTATTGTTCAGACGTAAACTGAATTATGGCAGACATGCAATTTGAGTTTTCTAGCAACAGCTAACTCTGTTTACTGTTGCGCACTGACATAATTGTCATCCCACAGTAGATGAAGTTTTATAGTAACAGCAACTAACTAAAACTTATTACAGATATTCAAATGATAAGCAGGGTAGCCAGCTTAGCTGCCACCGCAGGTATGCATGAATGACGCAGCTGATAGGGTATCAGGCAGCGTTTCTGAAAAAGATTTGAATTCCATATTGTGTTTGGATGTCAGAGGTTCAGGGCAGCATCTGTGGGGCTGTTATTGGCTTTCTTATTATCACACTCTGCATGTAAACAGTCCTTCGTAGCATCTCAGACTATACAGATTAATGTCTTACAGCATCCTCTTGCAATATTAAAATTTCAAGAACAATTCATTATTTCCTCCTTATAAGTATAGGAGCACTTAACTCAACTTTTAAGGATAAATTATGCCACATGAAAATCATATTGCATGATCTTCCTGAACATGATTCTTTGCATATCTCTCAACTTCTTTGACCAAGAATTAATGACAAAGTAAAAAATAATGGAGGGAGAAAGAGCTGAAATCAGAGACAGATTTTAACTGTCTGTTATAAACTTAGAAAGTTGTTAGAATAGCAGGTTTTACATTAACATGCATTTCTAAACAATATGAAGTTTGAAACTCCCAAATTTGTCATTTATTGACTGCAACCCTCAATGATTTTCCAGAAAACCACAATTTTTAGGAGGAAGAGACCACAAATATGACACAAAAAATCTTGACATTAGGCAAAATTCTGGACAGTTGTGTGGTATGTTGCTTTGTTTAAAATGTACATTTAAAACAGAGCACCTTAACATTTGTGCAGGTAGCACATAAAAGACATTTAGAAGAAACCTAAGCCCTATAAAAGGCTTCTAAAATTTTCAGTTTGCAAAACATCACCATAGCTTACATGTTATAATATTAAAGAGTTCAGCAGTGAAATTCACTCCTGTGTGCTTATGAGCATATTATTTTGGAGGTGGGAATAATTTGCCAATTTCTTCCACCTCTTTCAGAAGGCAGTATGGGTCTGACAGTATGTCACCATCCAGGATATACTCTTGGTCAAACGCCATAGTCCTCAGGAAACAGAAATCTTGATGGGTACCTTAAGTAGTAGTACCAACCAACTTCTAGAGCTGTACTTCTGAAAATATGGTGTGCAAGTCATCTTCTAGATTGAGGCATTCTTGAAGTAGCATGTTCATGGTGCGGTATGATGCTGTACACCCCATAGACTACTTCCTTAATCTTTACAGGTGGAAGTGGGCCATTGATGTGCTCACAGTAGATTGGAATTGGGGGCTTCTGTATGCCTCTCTCCCAGTATTTCTTAAATGCTAATAACATTTCATTCTGAAAGACCAGAATGCATCATGGTGTTCCTTTGATGGCTCAGAGGAGGCTGGTTTCAAGCCCTGCAGCTCTTGGTCTTCTCAGAATCTAGAAAGAAATACCTCTATCTCAAGAAAGATCAGCAGGGAGGAAGACTTGATATAGCTGTGGTGGGTACTGACATAGAGTATCTGATACGGCTGGTTTATATTGTTTAGTGCTGTATCATTTTTTGGCTGGCTTACCACTAGACACTAACAGAGAAGTGCTGAACTGGAGCCTTGGGTATTTAGTGGTAGGAAGAGCTACATGTGAGGCATGGTGCAGAAGACATGAGGCAGAACCACAGGGTTTTATAGCACAAGGCTATTGATTGCTGGAGTGCTGGCCATGGTTATAAAGAATATATTGCCCTGTATCAGCTGTTTCTTCCATAGAAGATGGACAAAACTAGATTAAGGAAAGGAGATTCAGCAGAAACTGGTGTAGCTACATCTGTGACATTCTGTGTGTGTGTGTGTGTGTGTGTGTGTGTGTGTGTGTGTGTGTGTGTGTGTGTGTCTGCTTGCGCACATTTGCTCGAGTTAGACTTTATATTTGCTAAAGCTGTATCATTCCATGCCTTGTCATTTCATACCAGACAAAAACACATTGTCTAGACTGATGGTTGCAGCAACCTTCTGTCTTTGTATGAGCTAGGAAACCCTTCATTTAGTTCTTTTATTGTAAATGGGTTAATGAACTGACTCAAAACCATCTTCAGCCATGACCTGAGCCAGAGGTACAAGTAAAGGGCATAACAAACATTTCTTTGCAAAACAGTAAAACATTTACAATTATGTCTAAGGATTTTAAAATTTACCAAAGAGTGTATAGCCAGGTAATGTGAACTGTATTATATTTACATATACAACACATGATATGAGTAGTGTCCAAATTGTTAAACTGATTAGGCATGCTATCATTGCAGCTGTATGATAACTTGAAGGCCCTTACCCCAACTCAGAGTCTGATTTGTACAGTTACTGTAACTTTGCTAGTGGAAGTTTATACCAGTCAGAGAGATGTCACTTGTATGGATTTCTTTGTATAGTTTATTATCACATAAACCTTTCCAGTTCTAGTCTAGTGTCTTAATTTTACTGTTGGAAATCGCAATATTACAAGAGTTAGAAATAATCTGAAGTTTTCCTGCCATGGCGGGTCTTCTAATTTTCCAAAGGAGACCCCGATTGCTGTAGACAGAGGAAGAAAGTGGTTAAAGTCTCATAACGGTGATGAAAAGGATGATACTGTGCAGTTCTTGACACAACCTTTGGAGCCAGATATAAAGAAAAGTAAACAGATTATGAAGGAAATGATCCAAAACAGTTTAGCTAGAGGCACAGATTTGGAGTTTTAGAAACTTGCCATTACAATGGTGATTTGTGAACGTGACTACGTTTTCTATGGAAGTCCTGTTACTTTCTTATGTTAAATCATGATTTGCTGAGGTACTCTGTCTACCAATTTTGATTCTAAATTAGGCAGGAGACATTACCATTTACTTAGTGGACAAAATGGCTTCACGGAAAATGTGGTGCCCACTAAAGTTCTGCAGACAGATAGTGGTGTTATAAGTAGTAGTACTGTTACAGAGAGGCATTAGGTTACGGGGCTGCTTGTGCAGATGTGTCTTCCCTTAACTGCTGTTAATTCATACAGGCACAAAAGCATGGCGCTGTTAAAAGAAGTTGGTCACTCTGCTGTTTGCCAACTTTAGATTGTATGTATGAGACTGTTATTTGTTGCTCCATGATGGTGCACGAGGGGAAAAAAGATTTTGCAACTGAAACTGACTCAGTTTTTGGCTGAATAAGCTTAATATTACATGGTTTGATATATATATATATATATATATATATATATATATATATATATATATATATATATATATACTGTTTTAGTTCCTGTGAATTATCATGCAAATTATGGTAATAAATGCACTGTGTTTGCAGTGCAACAGCTCTTTACAAGTGTATTTTTCAAGTTTGATTACATTCACATATAGGAAGCAGAATATGGTTGCAGCTACATTGTGCAACACGATGCCCTCCACATAAAAATGCAATATTGCTTTTGGGTTAATGTATTGCATGAAGAGATCTAGAATGTATTAATTTGTCTCTGAAAAGTTCGCTTTGAAATATGGCATGGGATTGCACATAGCACACTATTTGTGAAACTAGACTGTAATTTACTTGCTCAAGTCTTGGCTTCATTTTCCCAGGCAGCATACGTGGGCTGCTGCTGAAATGGATAGTCAAGTTTGAGCAAGGAGGAACTTGGGTATGTACAATAACCACTGGAGAGCAAGTGGGAGTTTAAGGTCAAGGTTAGGTAGCAAGGTTTGAGATCAGGGTTGGGGAGAGATTGGGAGTTCTAGGGTGAAGGTTAGAGAACAGGTGGGGAATGGGATTATGATTAGGGAGTAACTGGGTGCTCCAGGTTGAGAGAATATTACATTAGGGTTAAGGAGCTACTGGCAGTTCTTGGGTTGGGGTTAGAGAGTGGAGTTTGTGCTTATGTAGTGAGCATGACTTATAAGGTTAGGGTTAGGAAGTGAGAAATAGGATTAGGTTTAGGGAACAGCTGGGAGTTTTAAGTTTATAGGGTGAGGTTCTGGATTAGGGTTAAAGTGCATCTAGGAGTTTTAGGGTTAGAGTTCAGTTTGGGATTAGAGGTTAGGAGGATGTGAGCCTTTTAGGGATAGAGTTGAGGTTCGGGGAGGAGTATGATAGAGGCAGATTTTAGCTGCTAAAAGTTTGGGTACTTGTCATTATGTGCAAGTGGCAACATACAGATGAGCCATAAGTTAATGCATGAGGGTAATTGTAGTAAATCCTTGAAATTATGATCAAACAGTAAAAAGTGGACTCAATGATATCCACTTATAGTGTTGAAAGTATGTAATATCGGATCATACACAGCACATTAAAATATGAAACTGTGGTCATACAGACTAGAATCATATAAAGGAAACTGAGTCCATATTTCAGACTGAATGAAGTGCTCGACTGAGTCCATATTTCAGACTGAATGAAGAGCTCACAGATGGCATTGAAAAAAAGTCTGTGATCTGCCTGTTCTGTACAAAACAGATGATTGATCAGTCATATTCCTCGATCTTTGATAATGTGAACTCAGCAGTGGCCATCCTTGAAGGAATTCTGGAATGTGCAGAGGAGGTTAGCAGAAAGTTAATGCAGACTTGAGAGTGGTGAAAACACGCAGAAAAGTAAGCATTTTAAAAAATGTTATGGAAATGCTTGAATTTGAAGGCCAAACACAATTATTCATTTTCAATCCCATGAGAAAAGCAGACAGATGAAAAGACGGTATTGTATTGATAATGCCATTGAAAAGACTGTATTGTATTGATAATGCCATATGCTCTGTCATGTGCACCTTTTGTAATATTCAGGCTGCATGTAAAGTTGCTGTTACCTCTTCCTCCGACTATTCTTATTTAGAGTATAACTGTTGTGTTTTTGGCCAGACACAACTGTCTAGTAGTGAGATAAGTCATGTATAGCAACCTTTCTTGTTTTCAAACTGAAATTTTGGTGACTGGAAAGGAAAAGGTGGCAAAACAGGAGAGGTGAAAACTTTGCCTTAACATTGCTGTGAAATTAGAAGATGTGCAAGTAATAGTAATAAAGTAACTTTCAGTTGTTCAAATTATATTGTTTTATTCAAAGCCATACTTGGGATTTTAGTAAAGCAGTTTTTAACAACTTAGTTATTGTCTTATGTTTTAAAAGACATGCAAGTATTCTACCAATAATTAAATTCATTTAAGAAGTGTTTTTTTTTATCACAGGAGCTGACCAATAATCATACTGGAAAGCTACTTTATGGACGGTGTTTTGTATTCAATTTATTTACACATGGATGATTTGTTCAAAGTTGATTATATATTAACTGATTTGTACATAATTATTTACATAAAACCTTACAGGTGATCTTTCGAATAGTAAGAGGTTCTTTATTGTTTAAGCAGGTAATATTTTATTCAGAATTACTTTACATATGTGCCACTCCAGTGGTGTATAGAGATAAAGCCTTGACTATGGCCAAGATGACTCTGGTTAGATTAGCAGATTGGGTAAGTGACATAGTGACCAGGAGGGATGGACATGATGTATGGGTTGTGTGGGCATTTCCATCCATGGTCCCTGATAGAGACTAGAAACTCTGACATTGGGGGCATAACCCAAAGAGGATAATAAGGTGAGGACATGGCTGAGCTACTGTGGAGGCAAGGTGAAATGTCACCCATCGCCGTTGCATGTCCAGCCAGTGGGTGCAACCACATAATCCTTGGAGAGGGGTGAAAAAACAAGTAGGTCCAATAAAGTAAATCCCTCAATAGAAGGTGATGGTGAGACACCACTGGATGCCTTTAGGCTCCTCAACTGGCCCCAACTTAATCACAGTAGACCAAGAAAAACATGGTGACCTGGCAGTGGGCAAGGTCACAGGGGTAGCAGGTGATAGGATGATGCTTGGGAATGAAAAAGAGCTAAATAAAATTGCTTTACATATATACAATTTCTCAACAGAATTAAAGTATTTGAGAAAAAAAAGATAAGTTATTGTTTACTGGCTCCAGAATTCTTAAATAAAATCTGACATAAATGTAATAACAAGAAGCATGGTGCACAGTACTGTCCGTAACATGATTCTTGGACAGAATCACACTCGTAACAGTCTGTCTGTCAGCAGCTTGTGTAAATATATGGGGTACTGGGCATGCTCTGAACTCACTACATTTCAGCACAGAGTGCTTATACAGGTGTGACCAACATGTTGGAAAGAAGTACGGCAAACAGAGTGAAGACCTGATAATGACACTGATGAAAGAAGACTTTGGTGAGCTGGTACTTGGACCAAGTTACCTACTCAGATGTAAGCCAGAAATGTAAGAAAGCAGTAAGGGCAGCTAGTGGTTATATTGGCACTCCATATGGAATGCCAAATGCCTGTGGAGAAGTCTTCTCTACAGAGGTACAGACAAAAAGAAGAGCACTCAGACAAGAGGAATGAAAAGGCCCTGGGATCTCTATTAGATATTATGCAAAGTGAAGCTGTGCAGTGTCATTTGTATACACTAGGAAAAAGTTGGGAAGAGTATGGCAGGGTATCGTGAATGTTAATTACATGTAAGAGGTTAATAGAGTTTAGTAAAATGCACTGGAAAGCAGATAGGCACAGTGTCAAGACAGTGCAAACAGCTTAGGGAAAAAAACAAAAAATCTTTTCACAAATTATCCACAAATAGTCAAAAGTATTTGCAACAGACTTCACAAAGGGGAAGTGAGTTCAGAAACCACATGAAAATTAAAAAAAAAAAACATGGAACATGTATCAGGTGGTTCTACTTGTGGAAGAGAGTATTCTCGCAAGAAATTTGGGAACTGAATTCAGTAGTGTATCTAGTAGAAAGGTCTGTCCGAACCATTGTTGAATCAAACTGGCATTGTCTGCCCTCAAAATCTGTTTGTGCAACATCTGGACTTCCATGTCAGAAACTCAAACTTAATGCACGAGTGAGTTAACAGCTAAGTCAGGGATAGACCAGGTTTCAGAAGGGATTCGAGTTATACTTTGGAAGAAATGATTGAGAGTATTTAAAATGCTAAATTGAAGCAGCTGAATTTAGCTTTGAATGGTGGCCATTGCCAGAAGTGCAAAACAAGATATCTACTGCGCAAGTAGGGAATGAGTCCCTTGTCCAAGTCATTCATTTGTACATACTAGTGCTACACGGAATTAGGTGCTTGATACATGAGACATTTTTGAGGTGGTATGACAGCTGCCATTGCCTTATTCTTTAAGTTAGTGCATATCATCAAGCAACAACACTGACATCCTACACTTAATTTGCATACTCTGTCCAGTCAGAGAGGGCATGAGGCAAAGCTGACTAGTAACAGACATGATCATGACCTCCATATTGGCTCGCTTGATGGCTGTGTATTTAATAGTAGTTTTCGCACATTTAAAGTGATATTAGATGCGTTTCTGAAAGAAAATAAGGTATGTCTGAATGCCATCAGCATAGACTATTTTGTTGAGATCCTATAAGAGTAGTTTTGCTGTTTTCTTCCAACTTGGTGCAACCTCAGAAGTGGTTATAGTGTGCAACTGCACCGGAATGTGCCTTTTTTATATTTGCAGCCTCGCTGACATGAGTTGTTGATGAGAGGATCATCGACCACATAACCCACATCTGTAAATGAATACACTATTATCCAGAAATGTGTACAGTATCAGGGGATCAAACACAAGCCTTGGAGAGCCCTGCTTTACAACAAATAACTATTTAAAGCATTTAGACCAGAGAAGGCCCTTTGGATGTAGCCCAAGAGGTAAGAGGCAACCCATTAGAAGACTTTGGATGCAAGTCTATAATGCCTTCAATCAGGGTACCATAGACATGTTATTGGATAGCAATGAGATATGGAGCAGGACCTAGACAAAGTAAAATGCTGATCTCTCATCACCATTATGTTGTTAATTACTCTTAAAACAACAACATTGTTACTGTCCATTAACTAAAATAAGACTGACGTGATCTAGGAGGCCATTCCAAGACAACTGACAGTCTATCTGAATGAATTCACTCTCTCAATATTTTTACTTGCAAAAGGAATCTTAGACTGACCAGTAATTTTCTAGATCATATGGGCTAAGATACAGTAGCTTAATAACAGCAATAATATATATATATATATATATATATATATATATATATATATATATATATATATATATATATATATATATATACAGATATAGGTTCATAGGTTCATACTAGGCTATCTGCCCTAGGGCATTTATAAGCCTAGCCAGAGTGTGTTTGGCTTTTGCCACCCATTTTAAATTAATTTTGCTATGTCCTTTTTCGAGGTTAGTATACTGTGCCTCTGTCTAACAGTGATACCCGAGGTAAACCTACGATCTCCCATCCACTCATCAAGATTCCTCTTGAAGAGAGTCAATGAGGGACTCTGCCTAACCTGGACTGGAATTTTATTCCAGAGTGAAGGGAGACTCTGGGTTATGAATCTGTCCCTCCAGCATGTCCTATTTATTTCAGTGCTGAGGTTCAAGTCTCTCAAGCGCGTAGCTCGATGGGATTTAGATTTTCTGAGGTGCAGCATGTCCATTAATTCCGGGTTGGACATGGCTTTATACATCAGGCACTATATATATTTTTTAATTTATGTAAACATCCCTCTTTGTCCTTTATAATGATAACATGATCCAATCTGGAAAATAATGACTATTGGACTCCAGATAGGGTCTTATAAGCTAATTGTATGAATGGATTAGTAGCCAGTATGCTATAAGGCTAATTAGAAAGGCCTAAGTGGGGTCCCATTTTTATTAAGGGAGGGAGGAAGAAAGAGTGAATGAGAGAGAGATTTTTTTGACACGGCAGTCTCTGCTTTGGATGCCTGAGAAGCTGTATGCTGAATGGCTGAGGATCTGTCCAGTGACATATGATAGCTTTGTTTAGGAGTGTGTAGACTTGCAGTCCTGAGGCCATGGATTATCTATGAAAGATCTAAGGGATTCAAAGTGCCCTAGTAAAATGAACAGATCTAGTGATCCCAGCACAGTTAAGATAGATGACAGACAGAAGAATTAATGAATTCATGAGGGACCCCAGAAGACTAAAGTGCCTAGCATATTCCCAAAATTGATGAGAATGGTGGAGACCTCAGGAGAATTAAAACAGTTATGGAGCTCAGCAGATTTAATCTAGTCTGGAAACATACAGATATATTAAGTGTTTCAGAAGGATCCTAGCAAGATCTGAAGAATCAACGGACAGCAGTAGGACAAGTATAATCAGGAGACTCTAGTAGGAGTAAGGGATTTGTGGAAAATTATATTAATTAGAGAGCCAAGGAGAGACCTGCATGAGTAAGAGCATTACATCATGGTTAACAGATTCAGGAGGTGCGTATAGTAGGATTAATGGGGGGAAACTGGCTTTTTTTAGGAATATACCAGTTAGAGAATAACAGCAGATTTAACAGTACTGGGAGTCTCCAAAAGGGTCACGGAAGACATGGGGACCCATAAAAAATGTCAGTGGACTCAGCAGATTTATCAGACATACTCCTTCCGAAACTGCCCTACCTGTATTTCAGTTTTATCTATGTACTCACTATGTGGATTTTTTGTACATCACTAGTGCTAATAATTTTGATTTTTCATTCCATGTTTTCTTCTATAAAGTTGTTATTCTGCCAAACTTTTAACAAAACCTTTGGAAGGGCTGTGTGTACTGGGCCAACTAAAGTTTGAGTCTTCCAGTGGCTGTAGAGTTTGCTGGGGTCTGTACCCAACTCTGGCTGTAGATCTCAGTTTTATCAATCCATCCTGACTGTCATCTGTTGGAGATGTACTCGAGAGCCAGCTTCTGGAGCATATGCTTCATACTGAGGATTTTCACAGATGTCTTCATATATTTATGATTCCATAGCCATCTGATGTGTTCTGGCCCTTTAGTAAATGTGCTTATTACCCTTTTCTGCAAGGATTGCCTCCTGTATTACACCGTAGGCCACCTTTGATATTAGTATTCAAAGATTCAACATTATTTTCTGATATTATCCTTTCATTGCTTTAAAATCCTTTGGAATAAAGAGCAACTTGCCATCTGTGAAGGCATTGTCAGATGCATCTTACCACATTTCATGTTGATAAACTGCATGGGGATTTTTTTCTCATTCTTTCACTTAGTTACCAAGTGAAAAAAATCAGATTTATTTTGAAAGCTTAGGTACTCCCCCCCCTCCCCCAATATATGCATACTTACCTGTTGTGCTTTATTGTTACAGGTAAAAATATAGACAGTTGGAGAGACATCTGTTTGTCATTAATGCAGATATTTCAGCGTGCAAAAGAACAATCATTGGGAAATAATCATGCTTATCGTACAGGTTAAGGCAGCTTTTCAAAAAAAAAAGATGTCATAATATGATCCAAGCCTTCCACTGGGAAGTACCCAATCTTTGTAGGTGATATTACATAACATTTTGTTCAAGTTATATTTAAGTGGTTGTTTGTACTACTGGTTATAAACTGAACTGAACTTAATGTTAACAAAATTATTGAACTTGCCTTTGCAACAGCAAGTGTTCATTAACTGCAACACTTATTTTTTTATATTCTCTATTACATTGGATGGCACAGTGGCAAAATGGATTGTGTTGTTGCCTCACAGCAAAAGGTTCATTGGTTTGATTCTTGGAGTGCCTTCTGTGTGGAGTCTGCATGTTCTCCCTGTGTTAGCTTGGGTTTCCTCTGGGTGCTCCAGTTTCCTCTCACATTCCAAAGACATGCAATAGGTAAACTGGACACTCTAAATTGGCCATAGATGTGTGTATGTGGTGTGGAAGAACCACAGTGGCAAAGTTAGCCCTCCGGAGGTGTAGACCATGGCTCTAGATGATTGTCACTGTTGAAGTGACACCCCACCTCCATGTGCAAAAATGAGAAAAAGGGGTTGTGGATGGATTGGGACAGGTTTCCTGTTTAGTACTCGAAAAGTGTGTGCATAAAGGAGGCATGCCACTGACTAATGCTGGCCACTCTGATGCCAAGAAAAGGCCTGGCTATTTCTGCAGTATATTACTTCTTTACTTACAAACCTATTCTTTGTCATAATTTTCTGATGCCGTTCATGTTTTGAGTGCAATGTATGCATACGCACTTACTCTCACATATCTTTTGATGTCTTTTTAATTGTTCCATGCTTTAGCATAGACTTATTTAATGATCTCCCTCATTATATTGATTCTAAATTAATGAAGTGTATGTGTTTACCTGAAAAAGAAAGGGATTTCATCTCTGTGTACAGTATGATAGTGTTAATTTCTGAATTATTGGTCTGATCTTGTGGACTGGATTGCTCTACATTTAGAGGTCAGTTGCAAACTATGGGGGAAAACACATTTTTGAAACATTCTATTTCAATTACAATTGAAGAGGTCTTGGCCCTAAAGGATTAAATGTCCATGTATTTTAATACATCTTGTAGTTTATCGGGAACATCAAAGCACTCATTTTGAATTTCTGCCAGACCTGATAACTTTTAACTTGTCGGCTAGGTTTCACAATCATCTGTCCTGCAGAATAATAAGAGGCCCACATATCCTACACACAAATTAAAATTCCATTTCTCATGAATTCTTTAATCGAGTGCAAGTCATTATGTGCTTTGTTGATTCTTAAGTGCAAAGATAATTGCAATGGGCAGCGTGAAAGTGGTTTGATTATTGCCTGTCGACTCTCGTGAATTCTAATAGGTCTAATTGCATAGCACCAATTCATCATCTCAGCATCACTTCTTTTTATTATTAGTTCTCAAAATTGTAATGTACTCATAAAGGAGTGTTTCAGTGTATCAATGCTGACTACCTGGCCTATTTTAATTTTAGCTTTCATTTGCATTTTCTTATTAAAATATTATCTATTCATACAGCAAACCTCTTTAGTGTGAGCCCATTACTCCTTAACTAATACAAGGCTAAACAGCTGTCTAAGCATGAGTGAGGACTCTTGTCTGTTAATGTCTTGGCACACTTTACTGAACGACAGTAACAGTTCTCTGAATCTGCATCATGGTTTGCCTGTGGCATTAGAATTCAGCGTTGCAGTAAGCGAATGCAGTAATAATTCTTGGAATGAAAGGCAGCAGGGGCTTATTATTTCATTTTGTATGAGCCAGCTTTTGCCTCAGAGACAGCAATGCTGGAACATTGCTTTATGAAGACTACCAAACTTTCCACTTACATGCGTATCTATTTGTAGGTTCGGCAAGACAGAACAAACAAACTGTCTAGCATTGTGCCAGTTTGCTGATATGTTAATGGCTCAGGGATACGCTTTGTGACAAGACTTGAAACTGAAGTGCTAAGTCAAAAGTTCCTACTTACATGCCGAGTATGGCATGTTTTTGTGATTTAAATTACATTGTATATAATACAGTGCATAAGATGAACATTAATTTCCCTGACCATTTCATCTGCTCTTGTAGTGCAGTATATTGAAGAATGCCGCAGTACAGAATGGATATTCCATTTTTTATTAAGAAAGAAAAAAATGGACATGGCGGTTCAGGTTCATTGCCGAACACTTGTCAGAGTGGAAATTGCAGGAACAAGAACTCTTTGAGTGGATAATGTAATGCATAATAGTAGTGTTATTTTATTAAAACAGATGCACGTTGAACAAACCCATCAGCAGAGTTGTTACTCTGACAGTTAGTGAATAAAAGTAAACAAATAAGGGTGAGCTGATGACCCATTGATTTTAAAATGGCCTTCAGAATACATGAAGCCCTTTTGCACTGATAGCACACATTACTGTAGTCCAGATGGCTGAAGCTTTATGAAGCTTTGCTAAAACAGTAGGTCTTTTACTGCAGTCTGCAGATACTCAGACCTGATGGTTCTGGGAGCTGCAAAGAAGAAAAGAAAATTAGGAGTATTTTTCTATTAACATTTGTAAAACCATATTTCTATTCACATTTTGTCTGCTGTAGCACTAAGCAGGATTTTTTTCTCTTGCAGATTAATTGGCATTGTACCTGTCAACAGATAATGTTTAGATTTGTTTTTACAATGTACTTCATTCATGCTCACGTTCCTTAGTCAGATCTCTTTAGAAGCACATATCCAGGAACCCTTCTGCCCCAACTACTGTGTGTGTCAGTACACCAGCTGTCATGATCAGCTCTTGACGTTATGGTTAGAGCTGCATATAGTTATAAATGCCTTTTCTTTCAGTTGTTAAGGCAAAGGGAGGATTGTGTGGATGGCTACCATCAAGTACCAAACTAATTCTGTATCTTTCTTTTCAAATCTTTCCTCTCCTGCTCATCTGCTGTCTCAGCTTACTGAAGATGTCAGGGTGTACTGTCTGTTTGCAGTGCCATGGTTACACCAGTGCCCTGGCAATATCTTGTCTGCAGGTTGTCGCCACATTGTCAGTCTATAGTTTTGCTTAACTAAGCAGTAGTGACAAAGTTTCGAATGACCTTAAGCTGTCTTGTAAAGAATTAGAGCTGTGTGAGTAGAGTGAGGCGCACCTTAAAGAAAATGTTTGCCATTTCTTTGCTGTCTTCCATGTGGAATCCACTCCAGGAGTTAGTGCATAATCTAGCAATTTGTTTTTAGAGGTAAGTAATGGTCTTCGATTAATTCTTATCGTGGCATCAGTAAGACTCATGGCACTAATTCTGCTCACAGTGTGTATTAATAGCTTGGTGAATACATTAGTTCTTTGACTTTGCTTTTAAACATGGCTCGACATTTGATAATGTTTACCATGTCATACTGCTGAAAATCTTCTGATTCATGGATTTTCCATTGACTTGGTCATGTGATTTATAGCTAAAGATTTGCTGGTTTGTGGATCCCTCAGTGCCTGCTAAAGTGGGTATGAAACATATTTCATGGAAACAGATGAACAGTTTTTTTACTACGATAGGTAGCAGCAAAACGCTTTTGTCAGTGATCTGTTTTGCACTTGTTGTTTCTTTTGTAATAATCTTAAACAAAATCTGCGCTCAGTACCCATCAACTCCTTAACAGTCTTGCAAGAAACTGAAATACTGCATAATTAGACCGAACATACATAGGTGAGGAGAACGGTGAACCTTGTAAGACTGCATTCTGATTGAAAGGTAATCTTGGAAAGGCAGAAAGAGATCTCAGAGCAGAAGTAAGTGAACAGTTCTCCATGTTATACAGATGAGCAGGGAAGCAACAAGAATGCTGGATCTGTGATACACTGAATACGGGTTACAGATATTTAATCTCACCTTACCATCCAATGAGGAAATACTACAAACTCTACAAAATCTATCAGATCATGATACTGCCCCCTCCCTCCCAAAAGTATGACACAAGCATGTAACAACTGCAAAAGCAAAATACATTTAAAAGAATATGCAAGGCCTGTCTTGTGGTTATGATTGCAGATCACCTATTCAAAATTAGCCTTCCAAAAACTGATAATGTCAACACAGTGACACAGACAAGGCATATGTCTTCTCTAGTAGCAATTCTGTTTCAGGACTGAGGTTGGAGAAATGGAAGGGACAGGTGTAAGGGAGAGAATAATGTGGACACTTAGCAGCTGTCCTGTCTTGCTGGTTAGGTGCAGGTCTTCACCCAGTTTGTGCCATCTCTGGTGGGGACTAGGCATACATCAGCACAAGTGTATACCTTTTGTGTTATTAAGATAAAAAATCCCAATAAATTATAACCTAAATGACAACAAGTTAATGAACATTTTTGACTTTAATTATTTTGGCCATTACTTGAGATGGTCATTCTATAATTATAGGATACCTACAACAACTGCAACTACAAACCAACTCTTACCAACAACACAATATCAGCTATTGCTCACTCCCAGCTTCTATCCACCCTACTCTATGCATCTCCCATTCTGACTAATCTCAACAAAACTGAACTAAGCAAAATGGAAGCCTGCTATAACAGAATTGCCCGCTTTGCTGCAAATTACTCATATAGAACTCATCACTGTACTGCTTTGAGCCAGCTCCACTGGATTGAACTACCCAACCTCCTAGGCTACAATCAGCTCTGCCTCTGTCATTCGATCTATCACCTTCCCAATAAGTGTTCTGCCCTCAAAAACTTCACTCAGCCAAAAGGCCTCTTAGATCAACAAGCAAACTGCTACTAGAAGTCACCAACAGCTACAATAGCTTTGGAGATGCACTATATAGTAGTTCAGTGGCTAAAAAATGGAACTCTGTCCCTACTAGCATTCAAAACACATCATCCAAAGCCTCCTTTAAAGACCTCATCAGGCAACATCTCAAGCAAAGTTGGCAGTGCCATGATTGCTCCCCAGGCTAGTGAAAGCGGATAAGGTACACATACTAAACCTAGAGTACTTGATAATAGTTTTCACTCTTACTCACAAACACTGGCTAATCTACAATGTATGTACTGTACCTGTGTACTATGTATGTATTCTACCTATGTTCCAAATTTCAGCTGTACACCACAAATCTATTAATTACCTTTATTTTTAAATTAATATTTTGTTGTTTGTTCTCTCCACTGTAACTGTTGATGTGCTGCTTACCACTGTAAAAACATGTCTTTTGTAATTTGTGTGTATACTGATCATGTCTAAATAACTGAATGTATCTGTAATTTTTCTATGTGGAGCTTTTCTCCCCGGGCCTCTGCTGAAAAAGGGTCTTTTCGGCTCAGACACCCCCGGTTAACAAATGTAAAATAAATAAATGAATAAATAAACAAACTGGAAAGGCCAGAAAAATACCTCATTAAGCGGATCTTAGGCTTTAGACACATTCCATATATGGACAGACTAAAAAAACTCCAGCTATACTTTGTCTCATATCGCCTACTTAGAGGCAAACTCTGCTTGACCTACAAACCCATGTTTGACCCAGAGCTGCTAGATATGCTACACCTAAAGAAATCCCAATCCCTCCGTGCCACACACTGCAGAGACCTTAACCTCATTACCACAATAAACAGAACATACTGGTGGGACAGGTTCCTAACCCAGAGACTTCCCATACTCTGGAACAAACTTCCAATTCACATCAATCAGAGCAATTCACTGACCCTCTTTAAGAGAAATCTTGACGAGTGGGTGGGAAATAGGAAGTTCACCCCAGGATCACTTCAGTGGCCTTGCTTGACAGGGGCACTGGAAACTAACTTTGGGTGGCATGATGCCAGGGAATCTTCTTGGGCTAGGCTTATATAGGCTCCATGGCCATTAGCCTAGTACACACGTATGAACCTATGGATGTTTAGGAAAATAAAACCATCTCATTAATCACTTAATATTTACTGAGCATCAAATTGCACTTGTATAACCCACTGCAGTTATATATGTTTAATGGAGCCCCATGTCTTTCAAAAAAATGAAACTCCAATTGTATCTCTGTATGTTTTCTGGGAAAACCATGTAGCAATGTGCTTCTCCCATGAGGTTTCCTTTATAATGACTTTACTTGTTGCTGCTGTTTTCTAGTCTGTCCATTAAAATGACATCCATTACTGTTGGTTATTAACCTTGAAAAGCCAGACATGGGTCACCACAGAGCAGGCGACAGGCTACTAAGTATAAGGAGGCTTGTGCTAATCAGGATAGTTGAAAGTTTTTAAGGCCTTTAATTTTTTTAAGTCATTGGTGCCTTTCCAGTTGAGTGATATGCTTGGATTTGTACAAACCAAGTGAGGGAACTGTATTGTCCGTGTTTGTGTTATAGTTTTCTCTGCAAGCAATAATGCTCCTTCTATTTTTGGTACAGTACAGATCTGCATCATATCTGAGTTTCATAAGCATTTTAGTCAGCTGTATTTTCATTCATACAACTTTCAACAGTAATCTTTCTAAATGTAAACACAGAAACGGTCTTAACCAAGAACTCACAGGAACCATAAGATGCATAGCAATATGCACTTTTACGCAGATACCCTTAAATATTCTTGCTGCCCTTTGTGAGTACTTAATATTGTCCATCTCCCAAATCAAGCAGGGACATGTATCATAACTCTGCAAATGTATGTTTACTCATCCAGTCATCAAGACTAGCCTTAAAGGCTGACAGTGTAGTACTATGCCTGACCTTTAATGGAAACTTATTCCATTGACTGAGAATATGTTGAATTAAGAGCCTGTCCCTCCAGCAAGTTTTGTTTATTTGTTGGTGTAACTTTAGATTCTTAGCATGGGTGCTTATGGAGCCACTGGTTACTTAAAGAAACGGGATGTCAAACAGGACTGGTACTTTCATGGCTTGAAAAGCCAGACATGGGTCACCACAGAGCGGGCGACAGGCTACTAAGTATAAGGAGGCTTGTGCTAATCAGGATAGTTGAAAGTTTTTAAGGCCTTTAATTTTTTTTAAGTCATTGGTGCCTTTCCAGTTGAGTGATATGCTTGGATTTGTACAAACCAAGTGAGGGAACTGTATTCTGCGGTGAGTTTGACAAGGAAGGATTGCAATTGCAAGATGACGTCTCATATCTTGATGACATTCCATCAGAACTTAACTTGGTCAGAGTGAAGGATTTCCTAACTATGGGGTAAACATGATGATTGAATGAGAGAGGGATAGTTGTCCACATAAGTACCCAGGTCTATTACGACCATATGTGTTTGAAGAGGAGGACCATGTATAACATATGAGTTAATGGGTCTATATTAGATCACCAACCGCTTAAAAAAGCGAACGGTGATTAATCGACCCTATGTAGGAGAAAGCTTACAATCTCGAACTGTCAGAACAGCGATTTTTTTCCTAGGGGAAAAAAAATCGCTGTTCCAAAACACATATACACAACACAAGCACACCAAACAAACAGCAGTCCACACACATACACCTAAAATCTTACACCTAACCCTACACTAAACTATACACACACCACTAACTATCTGCTTACCTTAACCCAAACCCTAACCCTAAGGTCTGTCACTATCGCACACTCACCTCACCCGCTCCCTAACCCTAATTCACCTAACCTGCCCTAACCCTCACGTCCACATAATTGCACACATACCTAACCCTAACTCATCTAACCCACCCTAACCCTGACATCCACACAATCACACACTTACCTGAACTCAACCCGTAACTTTCCACCACAGCGCTGAAAATACCAAAGCAACAGAAACGGACAACCAAATTCTTTCCCTAGGAAATAATTTGGGTTTCTGTTGCTTTGATATTTTAAGCTTTCGCTGCATAGGGTTCGATATTAGAACATTCGAAGGTTTGAAATCTCGATGTTCTAATATAGACCCGAGTTAATAACAGCTGGTTTTGCCCAGTGCTACTATGCTGTACTTTATTGTAGTTATCTTAAAATCTACTCTAAAACTTGTTAAACTTGCACATGACCAAAATATATGCCCCCCCATTCCCTAATATCCTTTCTTTATACCGCCACCAATATCCATCAGTATTCAGAAATATCCCTTTTAACATCTGGGGCATAAAATATTTGTGGAGACACTTATGTGGAAATATCTTAAATATCTTTGACTTTGCTGCATGTATTATTGCTTCATAGGGATCTTACAGACCACTTGGAGCTTTGTAAGCCTAGCCTACAGCCCAACTGTATCACACAAGTTATTGTACCCAAGAAGTTATTTTAAAGGGTGTATGTTAGGACTGCGGGGTGGCCACAGTGGTTCAGTGGTTAGCATTGTCACCTCACATCAAGAGGTTCTCTAGTACGATTCTTAGCTGCGGTGCCTTCTGTGTGTGCATGTTCTCCCTGCAGTCACATGGGTTTCTTCCTGGTGCTCTGGTTTCCTCCCACACTCCAAAGACATGCAGTAGGTGGACTGGATACTCTAAATTGCCCATAGGTGTGAGTGCTACAGATGAACTACTGTGACAGGGCTAACTACCCAGTGGTGTAAACCTTGGCTTGAGATGATTGTCACTGTTGAAGTGACACCCTGACCCCATGTGCAAAAAATGAGAAAAAGGGGTAGAAGATAGCTGGATGGATGTTAGGACATGATTTAACAGCTGCCTCTGTCCATCAGAGACAAAGTTGTCAGACCAGGTGTAAATTTCTGATTTCCCAGCCACTGGTTCAGGTTACACTTGAATAGATTTAGAGAAGGGCTCTGCTTTACATGGATGGGAAGCCTATTTCAAAGAGTGGAGATTCTCTGAGATATGTACTTGTTCCTCCAACATGTCCTAATTAAATTGAAAACAAAGTTTAAATCCTTAAATCTAGTAGTTCTGGTGCTGTTCATTTTGTTGATATGCAAACAGTCTGTCAAAGTAGGATCCACGGATGTTTTGTATGCCAGGCATAACTGGCCTCTCAGTAGTCTGTATGAAACATAGTATAGAGATAGGGCTATGAGGTGATCTGCATAGGAGATTGCATTTATTCCCTGCATTCTTTTGTGAGGAACCTCTGTGCATGTTCCAGTTGTTGTGTGTACCTGACCAGGTACATGCCAAAGGGGGCGTTATAAGCAACGATGGGTGTGATGAGGGCTGAATGTAGCTGCACAATGGCTTCCCTGGACATAAATGCCATGCCCTTGTTTATAAGTTGAGTGACATAGAATGATTTTTCTTACTACCTTAGACAGATGTGGGTCAAAAGCCAGGTTACTGTCTACATGCATCCCCAAATCTCTGACTATTATGTCTACATTTAGAGGTGTTTTATTTATCAATGAGCTAGTTTCCCTGATTGGCCAACTTCCAAGAATATACTATCTTGCACTTCTTGGCAATGAATTTTAAGTCCTGGCTTTGGCACTAGACATTTGGCTGTTAGACCTTCCTGTGAGATGCTAGTATCTTGGCTGGTTCAATAATTGCTGCTAGCTTGCTATTATCTGCAAACTTGGTAAACCAGAGGCCCTTGACATTGACATTCACTTCAAAAAAATAGATGCCAGAGAGGAGCAGACCCTGCACAGAGCCCTGGATGACTTCATAGGTGACCACCCTTTTTGTGGAGATGGTCTGTCCAATCCTAAGTTCTTGGGTCCTGTCTGTGAGCCTGCTGGCTATCCAGTGAGTTACACAAGAGTTTTATGCCTAATTCCACACGCTTGTTTATAATGCTCAAATCAGGCTAAGTAACAAACAATTTCACTTCTGCATAAGGTCATTTATCTTCATATTTCCAGTAATGTACTCTAGTTCCTCATTTTCCCCCCTGCATGTAGATAGAGGGTCATGAGGATTTTGACTCGAAGTGCCTGTTAAATGCTCTAGGTATTTAAGGAATAAAGGATAATGCACAGTACAGAATGAAGTTTAAATTATTGTTTCCAATCAAATGCATCCATTCTTTTATGTACCAATGCTTTTATATTGAATAGAGTTCCCCCAGTCCTTAAAACCCATTCTGGAAGACTCCCTAGACAAAATGTGGCTGCATTCTTGCTTAACCTCAGGATAGACTCTATCCCTAAATAATGAACAAGAACTTACTTACACCTTATGCCTCTTTACTCTCCCTTCTTCACTCACTTCCTTACTTCATTCTGTTTCTCTCCTCTGACTTTTTCTAAATGTGCCATAACCCTGTTATTTCTCTTACTTCATAATTCAGTTCCTGTTTGTAGGGAAATCAAAGGTTAAGTTAATGTAATAAAAAATGGTTAATATTACTGTAAATATTAAAACATTGTCATGAAAGCTGTATCTATTCTTAATCGATGTTTTCACATTATGTTTAATTTGGTATAATTATTTAAACTGCAGGTGTATTTGCATTATTTTTGAAGACTGTAAAATTATTGTTTTTAAAATGTTTTTGTAATACTTTAAAGCTTTTTTCCTTGTGTCTGTGCTGAAAATGGGCTTCTACCCAGTTGGACTTTCACAGTAGTCAAATGTCAATAAATAAACAAATAAATTGTTATAAATATGTAAATTACTCTCATATTCTAGGAATGAGTGCTCTGAAGAAGAGAAATTAAGAGTGAAAATGCTGCATAATATAATAGCACCAAATGAAAAGAAATAAACATGGTGAAACTCTGTGAATTTCATAATAAGAGATTTATAATTGTTTTTTGGTGGCAACAACTTGGTTGGCATTATAAGACTATACTTACTTATATCTCAGTGAGACATTATGTCATTACACATTGGATACATTACTATAAATCTTGATTATAACAGCATTCACCTTGTCCTCATGTTTTTTTTTTATGACTGTACTTCCCAGGGAAAACCTATAACCTATTATGCAGAGAAATCATGTGACAGTCATACACAACTTCAATTTAACGTCAGTGCTTTTCTAATCTGTTTTAACTGATGTATCATTTAACCAGGTAAAGCTTTTTACAGCCATCCCTGGCTCAGTATCTTCAATTAACCCTGCATACATAATGCCACTTACATTTTTCTTTGCCAGTTTATATTATCTTTCTTTTCCATTACTAATATCCTGTGTACTTTTACTTAAAATGTTGTGCTTCTAACCTTTTTCCCAAAATCCCTTCTTAGTCATTGTACCTTGTGATAAAATTGCACTGAAACTATGCTACTACTTCTCTTCAGCTTCTCCATCCCTTAAAACATAAAATGTTCCCCCTATATACCTTCCTTATTCACTATTATGTCATGTAATTTTGTTTCTCTACCCACTGTATTTTCCTTCTTTTATTGTTTTAGAGCTAAGGCCATGGGGCAGCATCATAACTGATACACAACATCCTGATTCATTCATAGCATAACTTCTTGTGCACTCAGGTGTCCTTTGTTTTAAATTCTTTACTAGCCTGTATTGCACTCTTTCATTCTCCAAATGTCACTTCATCAACCCATCACAGTAACCAACAGGAGAAAAGGAAACTTTGTGTCATTTCTCTAGTCAGTGTTCAGTGTATTGGTATCAGACTCAGACTAACTTGCAGGTCATTTATCCTATTATCAAACCATTTATCAATCATCCTTTTTAAAGTAATCAAGTTATTTGTATTTTATGCATTCTAATACTTTACCCACAATCTCTATCTGCTTTGGGGTAAAAAATAGTTTCTTAACCTTGTTTTCATTTCAATTAGCGAATAATAGGTAATTTGTAGCCCCAGAGTTGCAGCCGGGATTAAAAATCTACATCAATTCCACTCTTAAAAACCTGTAACCTACTAAAACCAGTACTAATTCCTTAAGTTACAGTAGTGGAGATGTTTTGATCAGCTGTTTGGTAAAAGTATGTTGAACTCTAAAGTCTTCTAAATTGTGTTATGTTACATGTACAAAACAAGATACTTAATTTGTCTAACTACAGATTTATAAATAGGTAACAACACTATAATTTATCTACTTGAGACACTTCTCAAAACATCCTTTATTAACCCATAGGATCTCCTTAAAACATTAATATGCTTTGGCTTACATGTCCCTTAATTATCTCTAAGTTCCTCTATCCTCTCCAGTCTAGAAAGTGTAGGTGGCAAGACTGGTAGTCTCATTTCATAATATGGTTCTAATATTTGTCATTTTAGAGCTCAGTGATATAATTAATATATAATATTCTTTCCATACACACCATGACTACTTCTGCACGCAAACTTCTCCTGTTTTATATTTATTATCAATCTGCATCATACCCCTTCTTTTGCCAGAACATGACTTTGTCCCGCTATCAGAGTAATCAACACTAGATTAGATAAGAAATTATATCATCTTTAATTATAAATATTCCTTAGATAAAGCCACCACTATTTTTTCAACGTAGACTTGACATGCTCGGCAGATCATTTCACAATACACATTATTCTTTCTCTGTATAATCAGTCCACAGACACTAATATGCACACTAAACCAAAGTAATTTCAATCTGCAATCCTTATTAGTATGAAAACTACAGTAAAATGCTCAGCCCGTAATCAGGCCACCACCCTTCTACTAATCTTTCTACATCACATATTTATCCTGTAATACTTATCTAACAGCCAACATAATACATTTCTTCCATTGCTTCTGTCATTACCTCTATATCCAGCTTTCACCACGCATATGTTTTGCACTAAAAGCAATTTATTCTAGAGAGTTTTATAATTTAATTTATATACTCCTAATTCTTTTCACAGAATAGGACAGAACATTGTTGTTATATTGCAGACATGTTCTCATACTTCATCAGCTTTAGATGCAGAGCTTTGTTTGCTTTTTAATATAGGAAAATGGACAAAGGAAAATAAGAAAACCGTCATATACTGTGCTGTGCTTTCAAGTTATTATCCACCAGAATGGTTAGTACTTCCTTTTAGTCTAATTTTAGCTGAAATGTATATTTTGTTAAGGTCCTTCATCAGGCCATTGACTTGAATCCACACTGCTTCTATTTTTTTCTGTGGTTTTATATGTTCATATCTTCAAATTCTAGTGTTAGACTTGCTGTCTAATAAACGTCCCCATTCAATTAGTGTACACCACATTCTCAATAATTTGCTGTAATATTTAACAGTCTTAATCAAGATTTAACTGTCTTTAATATAAGCAGTTAATAAAAGCAAATATGTTAAACTGATTCAAAACATGCTAAATGTAAACACTGGCAAATTGTGTTTCTGTTCCAACAAAATAACAAGAAAAGCATGTTTGAGAAATAACTCATTACATATTTATTCCAAAATTTAATTCTTATTATATTCTAACAGAAACTCAAGAGTTATAGTTTCATATGCTGCAATTTTCAACCTTGTAGATTACTACTAAGATTGAACATAAGCACTTGTAAAACTGTAGTTATGAAAACTTTGGAATCCCGTAATTCATAATCATTATTAGGTACTGACTAGCAGACATACATTTTAGCAACAAATTTACAAAGCTGGATAACAGCTCTCAGAATTGTAAATATTATTATTAACAGATATGAAAACAATCACCAAGTAAAACTTTCAAAGACTTTTTGTTTTTCAGAACATTCCCATACTAGTACCCAATTCATACCATCAGGTAAAACTTTATAGTTTATCCAGCTATTTTGTCCCTTGATCCGGAGTTCTGGCAGTTAGCGCAGAGGAGTAAAAGCTATGCATTGAGTTGCTTCTTGTGCCCATGATACAAGATTTCATTCCTTCCACCTTCATTTTTTCTCTTCTGTGTGATTCTGAGCAAGTCACTTAACCAGACACTGTTCCCAGGTCACCCCTAAAAAGGGAAAATTTGTCCAGTCGGTTATCCCAGTCATGAAGTAGGTAAAATAGCACATCTGTATATATACAGTTTTTTATCTCACATGAAACTGACCTGTCTTCTTGTTTGTCTTTTATTTCTCTATATAACATCAACATCTCATTTTTAGCTGTCTCTTTTACTTTTTGTTCTACTTGTAGTTGGACTAATGTGAAGGGTAAGTTTCCAGCTGCTTCATCTCATGTTTCACAAGTCAACACTTTGCCATTCCAAGACATAGCATGGAATGACAATTTAAAAGTCAGCTTTCCTCATTTGCACTCCTTTATCACTTCCACAAAACCCAAACAGTGCCACAAATACAGGTCTCCAAGTCACTTATAATTTTCTATCCAGTTTCCACACTTTCCATAATATATATATTTTAATATCTTATCAAAGATTATCTCTACCTTGGTCTGGCTTTCCTATATTTGAGAGTCTGGCAATGAAAGACATTCTGCAGTTGCTATCCCAACAAATCTTTTGCCAGCCCATGTACCTAACTCTGCTGTGTTAATTTTCTCATTAAATCCACTCCTTCCTCATATTTCAAGATACCATGCTGTCTTGAATATCACTTTCTTGCCTTGTCCTCCATTCCAGTTAAGTGCTTTTCAATACATGTTCATAGATAAGTACTAGAATAGCTGTCCTTGAGGGCTATTTCAAGTCTCTCCAGTTTCCCTTTTTGTGCTCAAAATAACCTATCCTATTTGGTTATAGAGTGGTCTTACCTATCCCATGGTCGATAATTATATATTACCCCTAATGAGAATAACTTCAATCATACCATAGATAATTGTATTATATATGTTCAGTTTGTTCTACTGTCTCAGCCATCTTATCTTAATTATCATACATTTGCTGTTTAACACAATTAATAACTGCCTGCTAGTTGGTCATGCAGGGACTCCATTTATTGCAAATACTCCTGTGCTGTCTGATTATGGAAGCTGGTGCAGGGATGGCATGGGAATGGCCACTCAGACTGGTGACAATAGCCATTGATAGCTGTATGCAAGGAGCATGATGCAAGCTGTTAGAAGAACATGGTCAGTCTCACTGGTGATGTAGTTGCCCACCTCACTTCCCAGGGGGATAAATTAAGGCCATTCATATATTGTCAGGATGCTGACAAGTGCACCAAACATCCTAATGTTTGCCTGGACGATGTCCCATTCAGACAGATGTCACCTTATGAGATATGGATAGAAATTCTCCACCCCTAGGAATTAAATATGGTCAAGTCTATTGACAGCGGGGGAAAAGCATATTAAAAAAGAAAATCAAAGCCACCTACATTTAGGGGATGAAGATCTTTTTTCCATAATTTAAAATGCTGAGTTTGAATTCTGTTTGGAATTCATTTTTCTGATTCATCCAGAATATAGACTAGTGTTGTTCACATTGGTGAAATGGATGTAAAATATTAGTCTCTGGTAGTCTCAGTTCTTCCTAGGAGTATTTGAAATTGGTGTGAAAGGAAGAAGGGCTGTCTGAGGGTGGTTGATGAGCCTAGTAAGTATCCCAAGTATACAAGTTAAGAGCAGCAGGTCCTTCTCATCACATAGATATAGGTGGATTAGGATTATCCCAAGTGTACAAATTAAGAGCAGCAGATCCTTCTCATCACATAGATATAGGTGGATTAGGATTACCCCAAGTGTACAAATTAAGAGCAGCAGATCCTTCTCATCACATAGATAGGTGGATTAAGATTATCCCAAGTGTGCAAGTTAAGAGCAGTGGGTCCTTCTTATCATATAGATAGGTGGATTAGGATTATCCCAAGTGTGCAAGATAAGAGCAGCAAGTCCCTCTCATCACATAGATAGTAGGTGTATTAGGATTATGGCCATCTGCTGATAAAAACAACTATCTATCTTAATAGGAAAAGGCAAATTCCAGTAGTTATGTTGTAAGTAACTCTTGATGAAGTGCATTTAACTAGAATGTTTATCCAGTCTAAGGTGTATGATACCACAAAGTCCATGAGTATCAGGACAAGTGAGTGCAAAGGCATGTATCACTCAAAGTTTCATAAAAAATCCCTTTGTTAATTATCAGTTGTCATAGTTTATTCTCTTCTTCCATTGTTCATGATCCCTTTATCACATTGCTTCTTATTGTATTCTTGTATGGTGATGAGTCAGTATAATATCATATGAGGCTGTGGTATTTGGTTCAATCATTGTTGTATTTGTGGGCATAAAAGAATATTGGTGTGGGAAGGGAGAATTCAGCTTGGATTCGGACAGTTTCTCCTTATGCACTATATATAACCCATACCTGAACTGTCAAGATGTTTGCCTCATATTTTTGGTCTGTTCCTCATAAAATTTGTGGTTTTCTGGCAAGTTACTGAAGACTGAAGTCACTAAATTATGACATATATATATATATATATATATATATATATATATATATATATATATATATACACATACACACATTTATGGTTTACCATTAAAATTTCGCCATGCAATTGCATGGCTATGAAGTATTCGAACAACAGATGTTCGAATACTTCATATTTTGGCAGGTTACATGAGCGAACGGTATAATTGCGAATGGACTGTGCATTCACAATTATAACGTTCGCTTATGTAAAGGTATCGCGGTACAGTGCGGTTAGGGAAATACATCCCTTTCCTCACTGTAGTGCGATCTCGGAGTTGGAATATTAAGTTGGGGGGGTGTGGGGGGTGCAGCCGGGCTTGCCGCCCTGCATAAACGTGATTTTAGGCTAGCTAGTTAGGGAGTTAAGGGAAGGGTGGGATTGCTGTTAAGTGTTGACAATGTTGTGAGCGACATTTTTGACATTAACAGCTGTTTTCCGACATTAGGAACGTTCGGAATTGTTTACTTTCGGCGAAACACTTTGTTAATAAGTACACTTTTTTTTTATTTTTGAAATTATGATAGTAAACCTATATATATATATATATATATATATATATATATATATATAAATAATGTTTTAAATCTAGTAGCCCCTTTGTGTCCCATGTGCACTGTGCTCACCATGAAAGTTTCCTGGTTGTATTACATTTCTTTGTTTTGTATTTTATGCTTTCTTTTCCCATATAAATATTGTGTGTAATTTTGCCAGCTAAACAACAAGATTTAAAATATAATTTGTACTGCCAGTGGTCTGCCTATTGTGGTTGGATGACCGATAGATATATCTTTCTATATTTACCCCTGTAGCTATCTGTTACAAGTGTAGTAGGCCTGGACTGTATTACCTATGAAGATCTGCCATTTTTTAAGTTAAGTAGTGTGAATGCTAATGATATAACTCTATTAACATTCAGTTGAGTTTACTGTAACCCTCTTTTAATACAAATACTTGTTCTTCTGATCCTTCGTTGAAGGTTGTGCGTTAGGCCCGGCAAGCCAGCATGTAAAAATCTACTGCCAATCATTATCAGACCGGAGTTCTGCTGTGGCGACCCCTAACCAGGAAAAGCCGAAAGACGCAAACAAACATGTTCTTCTGATCATCATTCTTGAAACATTGTGTCTTTTTTTGTCACTAACATAATGCAATCTTACCTATAAGCTTCTTAAAGTGGTTCTTCCATTTTCCTCAGGTTTACTCTCTAATCTTTTTCTCTTATACTCTTCTTTTACAGTCACCTTAAACCATTCATTTCCACTCCATGAATGACCCTCCTCCCTCACGTGGGTTCGTTTACTTGAAATTAACCCATCACCTGCATGAATACGACCCTAAAACAGGAAAGTGCATCAGGTTCAGCAGTGTATGTCATTTTCCAACAGTGATTTAGCTGCTAAGTTACATTCTATTTTGAAATTAAATAGAAGCTGGAAAGTGGCATGCACACTAGCTGGGATGCTATTGCTAACCCTCCCCCCATCTCCCACTAGACAATAGGGTTTTCTCTGTCTTTTCCTGCCAAGTGAACAAAGTGGCCTGATAAGATTTGTACCACATAAATGCTTACCCTAATAAACAAGATATCATTCTATTTCCATACACTACAACTAGGTCATTCTCTTCTATACACTACAACTAGGTCATTCTCTGCAAACTAAGTAAGAATGATAAACTATGGTATTTTGTCCAGATGATACAGGCTGTAGTGTAATTGTTGAAAGCAACAAAAGCACCAGCTCCAAAGCACCACTTGAAAAAAACAACAATGAACTTGGATTCACCAAACACGATTTAATGAAAGTATCTGTCTCTGACGTCTCGGCCTTAGCCTTCAAGGAGTTAGTGTAATTGTTACCCGGGAATACTGGCAGTGACTTGTATTCTTATTTTACTTTTAGTTTTTTTTCTGCAGCTTATCTCTGCTTTCTGTTTTGGTGGCCAGGTTCTGCCCGCTCAGCCCAGGATCACACCCCTCCCCTACCCACACTTCCCACCCACCCCCAGTGCATCCAAACTTATTTCAAACTAATCATTCCCACCACTTAATAGTATCCAATCATATACACCATTACATATTCCACACCCACACTAAACCCACCCTTATCTACCTAATCATTCACCACTTACTTATCTTCCTCTCCTTTTCCAATTAATCTGCTACTAGTCACTGCACCTCACTACAATTTATTTTCTATAATAAAATCAACACCCCAACCCACTTACCTTTGCACTTGAATCTTCCTACTTCTAATTTTAATGGTAACTTCCCAGTATCCCAAGCACCTAAAAAATGTTATTCTTGTATACAATTTCCCTCATACTCCTTTCTCTAGCTACTCACCTAACATCTTAATTATAGTCAGCTATCCAACACTTTCTCCACCTATACCATTTCATACCCTCACGCACTACTAACAAAACCCATAAACTTTGAGATAGTATCAGACCTCTGTAGTACTACCTACATAGAACATTTTACATATAGGTATTATCGGCTATACTCCATGACCCAAATTTCTCTGAAGTATAATAAACTAATAACAGAATTCTTAAACTCACGCTTACATTTAGTTTCTCATCTCAAACTCAGTGGTGACATTCACACGAACCCCAAAACTGATCTACAGGAACCCCATAACCTCCCCACATAGTTAAAGTGGAAAGTTTTGATGTTTTACATTTTGATGACTCCTTAAATCAGAGTACTGAGTTTTTAAAGTTTACCCTGGGCAAGTACAGTTCTAAGGTGCCCTTTTTAGACATAGATATTAGACGGGACACACATGCAATACTTTTCAGTAGTATTCATTGAAAGAGCACTTTTTGTAATAGTTTTGTACATTTTAAAAGTAGTCACCCCGTGTTTATGAAAAAGAACATTCCTCATGGGTAGTTCATCAGAGCATCCTGGAAAGGGGTATCCTGGTGAATTATTAAATGGGGCAGCTCAAGAAATTATCTCTGAGAGAGATACCGATTTCCCAACCATTTTAATAGTGAGTCACTCTGAGATTACAAGGGGAAGAAAGGAGAGGTGAGAGGAAGGACATAGGTTTTGTTTGGACATGAGCATGGGCAACAGTGTCATATGCAAAGTAATAAGTGACAACTGGAAGGTCATCTCAGGCAACAGTGATGTTGCTAATGTGTTAGGTGACAGTCCATGCTTTGTGTATAAGAAGAATGATAGCATTAAACAAATGCTGGAAAACAAGAAATGTGAGTTGGGGCTTCCATCTCAGAGAAGTACAGGTATGACTAAATGTCTATGTAGTGCATGTCGATTTATACACGAAGGCCCTTATGTTTTTTAACACGTGTAGATCGTACTATTTCAGTCCCTGGTAGGTTAGATTGTGGGACAATTGGTGTAATGTACATAGCTTTGTGCTCAATATGCCCAGCTTTTTATGTGGGTATGACTACAAGGAGTTTGAGAAAGAGAATTCAGGAGCACCAGTATGCTATAAAAAGTAAAAATCTTAACAATGCTTTATATGAGCATTCTTTAGATAGTACTCTTTGGAAAAAATGCACTTTCTTGATAATAGAAGTTGTTAGGATCCTAGGGGTGGGAACTACAAGAATTTTGTTGAACAAAGAGAAGCTGAATGGCAATTTTGCCTTGCTTCATATATTTCACCAGGTTTGAATGACACAGTTAACATCAAGTGTTTTTTAAAGGGTAGAAAAGTGACTGTAGGAAATTTTTAGTTTTCTAACTAACTATGATTTTTTTTGTGTGTCAACAAGACGTTTTTAGAATCAAAATTTGAATCACATTTTAACATAATTGATGAAAAGTGATGACTGGTTCACAATTTATTGATGAAACAATTTAATGGAGAGTGTATTTTAACATTTTGTTTCTGAGGAATTCTTACTGATGAATAGCGACTATTAAAGCGCAACAACGCTAAAAACAAACTATTGACAGTCTACCTTGTGCCTTTTTGGTGTATTTTTGTTTTAAAATCATGAGAGCATTTGATTAGACAAGACATGGTTTAATCCAAGAACTCAGATCAATTTACTTTTGCTATGTTTCACTTATAAAGATGGAATCTCCATCACGTAGAGCTGCTTTTGAAGCTTCAGCTGGACAGTGAGAACTGTTGAAGATTTATATTCTTTCTTAAAATATGCTTCACTTCCCACTATAACAGAGCAAACTAGTGGTGATTGTTTCATTAATACTTAATTAAGGACCCTATCAGTGAAAAGAATGAGATGGTTTGTCATTATCTACTGATTAGTCTGGGGAATTTACTTAGATTCTTACATTTATGCCCAGAATGTTGAAAGTGCAGGACACTCGTAAAACATGTTGGCTGTTTGTGGTTTGAATTCTAAAATGTAATTCCTTTGTATCACAAGAATCATTGGAAATACAAGGCAAGTGAATCTTGGGACCATTTATGCCTTGTCAGTACCAATCCTTAGACCGAATCTCTTTTTTCAAGGATGACTAGGCCAGACAACCATGGGTAAATTTGATAATACTCATCCAGTTTCCATTTGAAGGAAGATAATGTACCAGGCTGCTTGATTTGTTGTAGGAGTCAATTCCATAGGTGGGGAAGACATTACGTAATGAACCACCATGTTTTATTTATTTGCCAGTAAAAATTTAAAGCACCTAAAGCTTATTGAGGTAATTATTTTCTCTCTCTCTCTCACGGCATTTACATTTCTAGCAAATTCTAATTGTGTTTATTATCAGTTCCTTATGTGACTTTGAGTAAAGTGCTTCTTTAGGTGACTACACAATTTGGATGGATTAATCCTGTAAATACACAAGTCTGATCCCATGAGCATTCTGTGCTTTTCTTCTTGTGCAATTATTATATTTATTCTCTTTAGCATATTGATTGCCCATTAAAACAAATTTTAGCAAGCACTCTATGTGTCTTGGGTTATATATTTGTATGTGTGCTATGGATTTCTGCTTTACTTATTAAAAGAATAAAACATAAAGCAAGTGTTAATGACTTTTTTAAACATATATCAGTGTAATGTGGCTGCATTGATGTCTGGCAGTCTGCTTTGTAGGTTTGCAGGTTGTAACCCCCGTTTGGTGCATGAACAATTTTCTGACTTTTAGTTGGCTGTGTATCATTTTGTAAGATGCTTTGGACATTTGTAGTAATTATGCACACACTGTTTTGCAGCTTTCCTGTTACTGCTGTTGGACTGTTGCTTTGAAGAATGTTTTTTTAACACTTGAAAAATGCAGAATTTCTGTGGATTGTGTTATTGTGTAGCAAGCAAGGTGAAACAGAAAAAAAAAACATAACACAATTGAGGGATATCTTTAAGGCTTAATTAACCCTTTAAGTTTTGTCAGTATTGCTTGTGTGTACATACTTTCTCTTTCTGAAGTGGATGCTTCTTTAAAAGGGGCACTGTATAAAATGTTAGATATAGTATTGGAATAACTGCAACCATAAATGTTTTATTTTACTGCATTATAATTTGGCTGTTTTTACAGTGTCACTTTGCTCTCCCATGAAATAACCCCACAACCATGACTTATATACTATTACAAGTAGTTCCTAAATAACTAAATTACTGTGTTAGTTATAACATTTTATGTTTTGTATAGAAATGGTTCACTTTTATCACAGTGTATCATCTTGTTTCTCCTATGTAGTGTTTTTTTTTTAATTTGAACATATGAAAGCTTGCATTTCTGAAACTGCTTCCATAACTGCACATTTTAGGGAAGAGACACTGCAGAAAAAAAACAAGTTTTGTACTCTTAATGCCTTTCAAGATGTAGTTACATTTTTGTAGATTATTTTATTGTGTAATCCATATTCTTATATGAAGTCTTGAAAACAAACCAAATTACTTTTCTTCATGAAATATAATTTGCTGTTGATATTAATACTCTTGGTCTAAAAAAAAAACATTTTAATAACTTAATTGACTCACATTCCTTCTTTGCTGCATAATAATTGTTGAATTGCATTGGTGGTTGTGTAGCACAGCAGGAAAGAAAATGTACATTAAAATAATGCATATTTACAGCTGAGTGGCATCATGTTTTACAAAGCCTTCTAAAGTATGTCTAGCAAAACCAGAGTATGTGGAAATTATAGTTAAAAGCACTTATGATGGACTACATTTGGAATGGTACATAACAGCTTTAGTGTTATTTTATGTGCTCCAGCTCCATGTTCTCGTTATATGTGATGGTGACCTTTTATGACAGAAACTGCTAAAAATATGCAACTGAAATCCTGTTCAGTGGTCGAGGACCCCAAGAAAATCCGCATGTACTTTGCTGAGTAGAGAAAATAACACCAGAGTATAAATTAGCGAACCGACCCACTTTAAAAGTAGAAAATGTTGCCTCATTTAGACCTTATGCAGTGTGGTCAGGAATAAATTTGCAGTGATGGAAGTTTCTGCAGGGCTGGGTAGATGATTTGTGTGTTGCTGCTGTTCCCTTTAGGTATGTTTATTTCCTTTGGGACCCCCTCCAACTCCATTAATCCATTGTAATGTATCTCAGTTCATCCATTAGCCCTGAAGATGTCCCATGACCCTTTGATTTTTTTAATGCTGTAAGTATTTAGTTCAAGAGTGAGTTCTCATGTGTAAATCTTGAGTTTTCTAGCAGTGACTGCATTCTATTTATGCAGTCTCCCAACTCTGCAGTTGCTGGGGCCCCTAAATCTTTAAAGCCAGGCACACTGCTGGACAGGACAATGCTGAAACTTGGACCTTTCCGATTATTGCAGCACTCCTAATTAGACGCATGGATGATGATGGCAGTAGTGGGGAGCTCCCAAAGCATTTATTACACTGAAATAAAGTATATTTCTGTCGTATTAGGCCCGCACCAGCAGTTTTACTAGATTATGTCATGGGAAAAGAAAATCTAATATTTTAATACTAAATCTCCAGGGTAGTTGTATGGAAGTACTTCTCAACAAATCTGACATAAAGTTTAGTTGAATAGCTACTTTGTGGATGCAAATGTTTTTTCTGCTAAGGAAAAATAAACCTGTAGTATTATATAAAGGTAATGTACTTATAATCATCTTAGAGAAACCAAAACAACATCTTATGGTAAAAATGAGCAGTTATTACATTTTAAATTAAGTAATTTGCAACATCTAAGCCGTGTAAAAAAAAAAAAACAAAAAACGAATGGACTGCCCCTTCAAGTTTAAATTTATTTTATTTGATACTCTGAAAAACACTTGCTTAATTAGAAATATGAATAGGACTGTTTCCAGATGGTAAAGAGTGGAGGTAATATGTCTACTGTTTTTTTGTACAGTTTATTTTCCAGATGGCATAAATCCTTTATAATGTTTGATTCCATGTGTGGTGTCAGTAGTGATCCATGATTTTTAGGGAAAGAAGCTGTATAACATTAAAGCATGTACAGTGATGCCAAGCACACTGTGTAGGTAAGTGTAACAAAATGATCAGCGGAAGTTGGTGCAGCAGCACGTGGGAAATTGGCTTTAGCACTGCACTGCTCTTTGGATCTGGTACTTTAATAAAAAGCAGACTGGTGGATATGTCTGACAATATGCACAGCTCACGTTCAGCACTGCTTTTACGCTAGCATCATCAAACAGAGCTAGTAAGTACTTGTACACATGCCCTGCCTTACTGATGTATTACAAGAAGGTTAAGTACAAAGGCGGAGAAGTATTAATTATGTGGAAATAACTGCATTGCCCAAAGTATATAGCCCTCAAAGCAGCTAAGCAAAACTGAAACATTTTTTGGTAGTGGCATCATATAATATGACCTGGGCTTGATCCACCCCAAGGAGATGGCAAGAAGAACATTTTATATAAGAAAAATACTGAAAGGGAGGCAGTGACCTGTTGTTGACTGACAAAAATCCAAGGAGATGTAAATGTGCGTTGGCTGTTTGTAACTGATGGCCTGTACAGCTACTCTGCATTGGTTATATTTAACCTGTACAACTAGTCTGCATAGGCTGTGTGTAACTAAGGAACTGTACAACTAGTCTGCATTAGCTGTGTGTAACTAATGGCCTGTACAACTAATCTGCATTGGCTGTGTGTAACTAATGAACTGTACAACTAGTCTGCATTAGCTGTGTGTAACTAATGGCCTGTACAACTACTCTGCATTGGCTGTGTGTAACTAATGAACTGTACAGCTAGTATGCATTAGCTGTGTGTAACTAATGGCCTGTACAACTACTCTGCATTGGCTGTGTGTAACTGATGGCCTGTACAACTATCTAACTGAAATGATCTACACAAGACTTTTAACTCTGACACATCTTATGCTGGTGAGTAGGACTGGGAAAGATCTGGGTGTAAATTGCATTGCAGATATAATTTCTCTGACATATTTAGGGAATTGGTTATTCAGAAGTGACAGTTATGAGATCTGTACACCTTGGTCCCTTTATAGGCATGTTAATCCTATGTTCAGTTGCAGTAATTCTGTAAGTTTTCTGACCTGTTGTATGATATTGACATGTTTTTTCTTAAGGAGGCCTGGACAACTGAAAACTTTGGTCCTTGTTTTATAGACACCATACCCCCCCACCCAAGGTCTTCTGTAAATTAGACAAGATCAGAGGTTCTGTCACAATTTGTTGCAATTTTTAACTGAAACAAATTAAGATTAAAACTGCTGCTATCAACTATTTTCAATGTTTAATAGCACCTAAAGCAAATAGTGTTTTTCTACTCTCGCCATGTATTAACTGAATGAATCTGAAATGACTGAAACTTAAAAAAACAAAACTAACTTTTTTGCAGGGGAGGGGTATGACAAAGGGAAATACTGCCAGCCCAGCTAGCTGGAATTTTGTCATTTGTGAATAGGTTCATAGGTTATTACTAGGCTAACTGCCCTTGTGAACTATTTTAAGCCTAGCCAATTATTGCGTGTGAGTGCCAAACTCTGCAGCTTGTGTCTATAAGGTAAACACCTTAACCATTATGCCAACCTCCCTCCCTATATTAATATGATTTATATAGAAGTGTGACAGAAGGAGATAATGTCAGCTCAGCTTTCTGGAATTTTGTAAATAATCATGCCATTTGTGAATATAAACATTATTTATATGTTTGTCTTACAAATATATTAGGACTGTATGTTATTTGTATATTAAACTGCTGGTGTAGAAGTGTGTGTCGAACAGGGTTTTTACAGTGCTGAGCCTGGATGTGTTACCACAGCGTGCCCTGCTGGATTAGAAATGAAATATATATGAAGTGTTCGATTCTTGGCTGGAGCGCCTTCTGTGTGGAGTCCGCATGTCCTCCTCACGGTCGGATGACATTTAAAGACATGCAGGTAGGTGTGTGCGTGAATGGGTATACCTTCTTTGAAGGTTAGGTGTCATGCTGGCACCTCGGCACCGTAAAAATCCACTGCCAGTCATTAGCGGACCGGAGTTCCGCTGTGGCAACCCCTAACTGGGAAAGGCCCAAAGATATTAGTATTGTTCATGTGTAAATGTATATGTTTTAACAGTGGGAACTAGAACATAGAGGGTTAACTTGCAAAAATTCAAGAAAATTGTTGAAATTAAATTGTTTTATGATTCTCCTATATAAGTTAGTTTCAATGCAGCAAGGAGACAGAATGTCTAGAACTAGGTGTCTTCTGCATTATTTTGTAAGTGTTTTATTGTTTTATATCATCCAGCAGTTGCACAGATCTGAAAGATATGTGTTTTTCACAGGGAGATGCTTAAATGTTGGTAGTTTCTGACAATGGCGGTTTAGCTTGGGAACTTAGGTCAGATGACAAAAGTGATGTCATCCAAGCTAACCCAGCAGTAATATTTGATATTAATTTAAGACCTCTCTGAGAGGGATAGAAAGGTCATTTTGTATTTTGTTTTTGACCTAACAAGAACATCCACTCAATACTTTGGCCTGCTTGTTGTTATGTAAGTAAGCTTTTAGTGCATAGTAACTCTTTTAGATTCATATAGGAAATATAGTAAAGTATAGCCTAGATGTTTTCTTTATTTATTTGAGACTGTCCTGCAATGTTGTTTTAAATATTCCTGTGATTTTGAACTCTGATGTAACTGATTACTTACTGATTATTGTCTTATTGTTTTATTTATTATTAAATATGTTTAAATCTGTCATTGTGGATAATATTTGTGAGACATATTTAAGCTCTTAGCGTACTTGCATATGTCTTTGGTGACGCTATACAGGCCACTCCTAATAGCCTGGCATTTGGTTAAACTACCATTTGGATTAATAGTAACATTACATAGTAGGATTGGACACCCTTTGTTAAAGGCCTTAAAGTAGCTGATAAAGAGGGCTGGTGGCAGTCAGAACTACCTTATAGTCTGGGCAGAAGGGGGCATACCTAGTAAACCTGTGCCAGCCTTTCCCAGGAGAGTGTGTGTGTGTGTGTGTGTGTGTGTGTGTGTGTGTGTGTGTGTTTGTTTGTTTGTTTGTATATAAATCAAATCTCAAAAAGTGTGTGTGTCAGATACTTGGGTAGGGACACGAACCACTGGTTGGACAGAGAGGGTACTGGAGATCTTGGTTTGGCCACTCAGCTGAGATCTCAACCCTATAGATATGCCAGTGGTGAGTCTTATTGGGGATCTGGAGAAAGAGGGAGAAACCAACCCCAGACTGACTGTGATCTCTGTGTGCACTTAAGAGAAATTGTACTTTAGTGTGTGTGTGTACTTGTTATCCTCCCAGTGTGTATGTTCCCTATTGTTGCGGTGAGGATTTAGGCTCAATTACTGGGCCAGTGTTGGGGCATCACAAGTTGCATGACCCCTTCGCTCCCCAGCATGCCCTCTACTAATTTTCTACACCAACTACAGGATCACACTACTGAGTGGTGAGGAAAAAAATTCTGCCTTGCTGCAATGTGATGATGCATAAAAACCAGCTATGTACTTTTTCATTTTTTTTGGTATTATGCAAGTGCAGAGTTGGTATATTTAAGTTAGCAGGGTGGGGAATTTTTTTTTTTTAGTCTTTTCAGTTAATCTGTTTTTCAAACATTGACTAAACAGATTTTGGACAGATTATAGTTTCAGTATTCACTATAAATTCACCCACGCGTACACGTGCATGCATGCTCATACACAATCACACACACACACACACACACAGCATTGTAAGCATCATACCTAAGATTATCATCTATAATCTTAATGCATGTTTTAGATATCCAGTCAGAGTTATTTTTCTGCAAATGTCCATTTTAAAAGTTTTTTTATTCAGTATTTGAATGGTATAGACACTTGTAAGATTTCTTTACTATTTCTGTTTTATTCATTCCCAGGGCTGAACCTGAACTTGGTCCATCTTGATCAGTGTTCTCCCTTGGTTATCGAACACAAAATAAATGTAGCTCAAACAAGCAATAATACCCAACCAGGTGTGTGTTATTGTGGAAATAATATCTACCCAGGGGTGTTATGAAGCCCAACACCACAGGTGGAGGGCCTCAACCCCCCAAAAGGTGATTATTTCCACAATATCATACAACCTGTTGGGCCTTATTATGCTTAGAGAATGGACTGTTTGTACAATTATTGCACTTTACTTGTTTACTTATTTATTTATTTTTATTACTGTATTATTTTTATATATTTTTGCTGTAAAATAGTTTCTCTGAATGTTTCAAACTTGCTGTAGTATATATTAATAGTGTCGAAGGAAGCATTTTACATCCAAAATATAACACTTTAAAAATATCCAGGTATTTACTTTATTTTTTGGTCCCTTACTCTTAAAACATTTGGTTTGTTGTCAGTCATTGGAGGCTGATGTTTCTAAATAATGACATACATTTGAGTCTCAGACTTTTATTTCATTCAGAAAATTCATGCTAACACAAATCCTGTTATTTAAGCAACTTTGTAATTTTATAAGAGCAATAATTAAAATCTGTTCATATTCTTCAGTCTTTATTCTCCCTTTATTTTAGGCTTTATCCAGATTTTTTCAGTTGAAAGGTCCAGAAGTATGCAAACCCCTTTACTATTGCTGCCAGTGGTTGATCTCACTCACTTAGACACGCTGCTTCAGAAAATGTGTGCAACACAAATTCTGATATTCAAGTAACTTTGTGACTGTGTAACAGCAACATTTAAAATATGCTCCTCATTTGAGGTTTTGTCCCCAGTTCATTTTAGGCTTATCCAGATATGTTGAGCTAAGAGGTTGAGAGGTAACCAAACCTCTTATCTGCTGCCAGGGATTACTCGATCGCTCTCGCTGTCACTCTCACTCCTCTCTCTCTCTCTTGCTCATACACACACACACACACAAACACACACACACACACACACACACACACACACACACACACACACACACACACACACACAGTCTGTTCTGCTTTTATGCATGCATTCATTCACACACACAGACAGAAACATAAACACATATACACACACAGATACACACACACTTTCATTTTTTTTTTTTTTTAATTTTATTTTACACTTGCTAAACAGCAAAAGCGCTGCTTAGCAAGTGAAAAATAATGGGAGCTGATACTTTTTTTTCAGTCTTAGCTCCATGGCTGCTTGATATGCTGCCATGAAATGGCGAACATGTCTTTCAGCAGGCATTATCTGTAGATTAATACCCTGCTATAATGCATTCATTCTCTAATCAGGGTGCAGTGTGGTTATGTTCATTTATATGAAGTGCTCATTTAAAGGCAGGACAGTAGCCAAGTGTTAGACTTCTATATATAAGGGAATCCTTTAGTAATGTGTTTCTAAGTAATAGAGTGCACCCGTTTTATCTTTTCTAATAAGCTGCAATGACGATTCATGTCTGCTATAGGAGTGAATCCAGATATAACACACAAAAATTTGAAACGGTTAAAAATTTAATGAGAAGAGTGAAAAACAGTCATGCGCAGTTTTAGGAAGCAGAACATTTTTAGTTTTGGGTGTCCAAGCATCTGGGGGCAGAATGTTTGAGATTTAATAACATAAGTTTAGCTGCAGTGGGATGGTGATACTGCCTACATCAATACTGAAGTCATTTAGAGGGTCAGGATGTTACTCTAGGTATTTTTGCCGACTTAGTTTAGGATTTATATTACCTTTAGTGTCATATATTTTAGTGATGGTAGTCAAGAGAGTTACTTTGCAATAGAGAAAATCATGTTTGCTTTTGTGCTGTTAATGAGTAATTTATTTGATGGAACCCATTTGGACTGTAGATTCTACAGCAGTATTAATCAAATGGCTGTCGAAATGGAATATTATTCCTTTTTTATGCTCTTTCTTTCTCTTTCACTGTATTTTGAAATTCTGAATGTAGATTCACCTTTTCCAGTACTGTAATTTTGTAGTGGTGCTTGATTTGTGGCAAAAGATGTGCTACTTCGAAATGTGGACTGAGAAAGCTAAGTAGAGCTATATGTCTTTCATTAAGTATTTCTCCATCAAATGATACGATATGAATGGCACAGCTGGAAAAAAGATGTAGTCCAAAATTATATTCCCTTTTCTCATGAGAATGTCTCCTGTCAGCCTCCTGCTCTTACAAGACAGCAGTAAGCAAATCAGGTTATGCTAAGTGCATACCAGTAAATCTTGCTAAATGACAATCTGTCTCATTTACAGGATTACAGAAAATATATATTCTTCTTTAAAGATGATTCTTAACTTGGGCAGCTGCATCAAAAAAAGGCAGAAGGTCAGCTGAAAGGGTAGTAGCTTCATTCCAGGTGTTAGATGAATTGCATTCTTACTTCACAGTCAGGTTTGTGGGGTCAGTCTCTTATCTTTACTGTTGAGAGCTTCTTTGTGATATCTAAGATGACAGATTATACATTATGTTATTCATCTGTGAACACTGCATCAGTCAGTAGCTGTGTATGAGTTAAATATCCATCTCTTAATGATCTTTATTCTGTAACCCTGGCTAAGCTCTCCATCATCCTCTGTGTAATAAACGCTGGTGTCTTAACCTTCTGATCTGTGTCCTTATTAACTTTCCTAATAAATGCTGGGGCCAGGCTGTTTCTTGGATGGCATCAACTCCCCACTTGCTGATGAAGCTATGAATTGAAATGAGAGGGCAGCTTCAGGGAAGGTCTTGCAGCAGAGGGTCACAGGAATTAATCAGATGTGGGAGAGAAGGTTGGATGATAAGATTCTGGATTGTGCTTGCTTGGAGATGTTCACTGACATGGGTTCACTTTACAGCTGCAGACACACAAGCATGTAGAATAGGATTTTCTTTGAAAAATGAAACACTGCAACTTTTTGCAAAGTAGTTTTGTAACTTCCAACAGTAGAAGAACTTTACCTAGACTTGTAAATCAGATGCACTTGGTGTACTCACATGAATTATATACACTTGGCGATATAACTCTGCTGTGTGTGTGTGTGTGTGTGTGTGTGTGTGTGTGTGTGTGTGTGTGTGTGTGTGTGTGTGTGTGAACTGGCGAGAAACTTAATTTTTATCCCCTGGCTGCTTCCCAAATTCAGTGCACCCAGGCAGCCATAACTACATTTATGTGCTTCTTGCATGTACATCAGATTATGGTGCTGGTAGTAAAGGCCTGAAACTACCCTGAGCCAAATCATTACAAGTCCCTGCTTTCCTTTGGGAACAGCAGTGGGTATGGTTAGGTATCCTGTTTTCCCAGGTTGAGAAAACCGGTTGGTTGCTACTTCATTACATTCTCTAGGCTTGTCTGTTACTGTCACACAGTCCGAGCTGTAGCCTATGCAGTAAGGGAACAAGTTATTTTACTGTGATTTCTATAACAACTATGATAATAAGCTATGTTTTTTTTTGCCATGATTTTAATTGCGTTGCTTTGCCATTGTTGTTTAGCATTATAGAGCAAAGTGTGATGCTTATCCTGTCCTGAATGAAATATATAGCTAGCAGTAAGTGCTAACTTACATCCATCATGTCAAAATATCTTAAACACCACTAGCAGAGGCAGCAGTTACCAGGCCTAGGTATGGGTGACCAGCACTTATGGGTGACATGAACTGAAGGAGGTGAATGCTGCTAGAAGCAGGCCTGATGTCTCATGCAGGTATCTGCCCTGACATCATATGAACATTTAAATTATCAGATGGAGAGACAGGGGACAAAGAATCTAAGCACGGTGATGTTAAGATGGGCAAAACTCAAAGGCAAGTTAGGTTTTGCAGCTTTTTATTTTCAGTAATCACTTGTACGTTCTTATCATATTTTTTGAATATTTATTGTACAGTGTTAAAACAAACTGGTTGATTATTTTATTATTTTCCATAGTGAGCCTCAGAGCCGGGCTATCTTATAAGTGAGGCTTGACTGCATGAAGCACTTATTCCCAAGCCATCATGCTGCATGCTGGTATTGCAGTGAGCTGGATGACTCCCTTGTTCCTTTGGGTTTGTTGAGCTAACTTCAGCCACTGATTCCCTACTTCCCTCAGTGGCGCTTCTATTTTTGTAGGTTGTTAGTCAGTCATGGTTTAAATGAGGTGCAGTCAGGGATTTTTACCCTCTACAGTATGGAGCCAGTAGCAGCACCAGGGGGTCATTGATAGAGGATTGGGCAAACTGTGTGTCATTGTAAAGCATCAGGGGATGGATGATCTTGAAACTGCAGTTTTGTATGGATTTGTCATTGGAAAGAAAAACACATTTGAGTTTGCAGTTTGCAAAGGATAGCTTTATGTCAAGGACCCCTTCTTAGTAAGAGATTCGTGAGTAATAAGCATCAGACTGCAAGATACAGTGCCATTGCGGCTCAGATAAAGTAATTAGCTGCTATCAGCATGGGTCACTTTCATTTTAACTCCAAAGATATGCAGATTACATACCAGTCCTTGTCACTTTAGAACTGATCAACATCAAAGGCTGGATTTGTTGGAGAACATTCTATAAGATGTATCTTGAACAGAACCCGGTACTAGTAAAGTTTAGTTTAGTTTTAGAGCTGGAATTTGAAGTACTGCAGGTAAAATCCTTGGGTAGTCTACTGTATTTATTATGACTATGCCTAAGTCAGTAACAAAACAATGTAGGTAGAAAGGCTGACCATCTTTACTATCACCACTGGTCACATTCTAGCATGCAGATTATGCAGCAAAACATGCAAGCAGGTTTGTTTTGTAGTATAGTTAGAATTGTCCACATGTAGACCAGTATTCCAAAAGTCAAAGTGGTATGATTTTCCTCATTTTACTGTTGTGATCTTTGTTTCTTTATTTTTCCTGATTTGTTTTGCTTCCTGTTGAGAAACCATTTTCAATATTGGGAGTCAGTTCTGGGGTGTAGATTGATAGAGTCCTAACTATAACCCAGATTACCCATGATGAAGTAGTGGTCAAGATGCTAGAAACGTTGACTTGAGGTAGAAGAATGCTGAGCTCTGAACCTACCACGTTACAAAGGGTAGGAGAGAAGAAGTGTGTTCTTGGAAATGTGTGCATCTGAGTGCCAGCAAAGGCATTTGCCCTAACCGAGTGGGGGGGGGGGGGCATCTGTGAGCTTATATCATCACTGGGCGTGCGTGAAAATCAGTAGAGATTGGGCAACCAACCTGAACCCTATCATGGATGATAGCCCTGTTCCTAGCATACCTATATGTCAGATGGTTCTTGTCCATGAAGTGGTTGGTGTTACGGGGAAGTAAATGGTCAGAGGTGCCATTAAAAAAACACATAAAAATATTACAGTATCAAGGGAAATAACTTTTGGAAGAAATATCTGTGGCACATGTGGTTGAAGTCCCCTGGGAAGTTCTGGTCACAGACTTGGTGTGGCACTATTGGACCCGCTCTCAGTGAGTAAGTACACAGGATTATTCTCTGCAGCTATTATCGAATGTCATTCTCACACATTGTGTGCTATCTATGTTTTGTCTTCTCTGTGCAAATAACCTCTTCACATTTTGTTATTACTCCCAAGCTGTGGCTGAAATTGGTCCATTTTGGATAAGTCCTCTATGCTGGGTAACCAACAGAAATAAAAATAAATAAAATAGGAACAGGCAGACAGTAAATATGCCACTTTTACCATTAGTTATTAAAACCACAAGGTCGAGCTTGGGATCTGCAAAGAATACAGACAGAAGATTAACTGTGCCTAACACAAAACGTTAACCAAGGATGCACTTACAGGATTGTGATGGGGAAAATTAAATGGAAAATAAGTAAAGAAGCCAACATGATTTTAAGGGAGTATTGCTGCTCTTAAATACAGCAGATAGTAAAATAAAATTAGTTATGTAAGGTGAGTGGTATTGCATTATAACTGCTGCTTTGCAAGACCTATTCAGACATTTTCTGAGTCTGTGGTAATTACCTTTCACTAAAGTTTTTTAACACTGTATATGGCATTATCCACAGTCTTTTCATAAGACATAACAAGCATGCATCCTGTTATCGCCTGCTTCCATGGTGTCATTTCTATACACAGGAAATGTTGTACAGAAAAGGTTTTTCTAAAAACAACAAAAAGAAACAGAGAATGAAACTTCTCCCTGATGCTGGACATTGTGTTGTTCCCTGTCTTTACAGTCCAGCAGTGGAAAGGTAGCTGGGACAGTATTTGACAGTCTGTCATTAGACAGTCATCTGTGCAATACTGCTGAAAAACTTCATTGGGAAGGTAAACACTCTGATGGATGGGGATGTGTATCCATTAAAATTAATTGTCAGCAAAGCCTGGAGCTAAGGCATGAAAATGTTGGCAGTATATCCTGACCTAGGAAAATGTAAATAATAATAATAATATTTATATCTTTAATTTGTTGACCAGTTAAGTGTACCAGTCCAAAGACCCTTTTCAGCCATGTGTGGGCTAAAGGCAGTAGACTGGTTGGATTTGTAAGCCTCACAGTACCATAGTTAAAATAGTTAAGGGAACAGTAACTTTTATTTCTAAAAATAATGATTGAGAATGCAACAGTCATAGTATAGATACAGCTTCTTTACAAAATATTTACAGTGTGTTTGCAGATAACAGCAGTTTCTAGTAGCTAGTATAGTTCAGTCTATATTCATTTGTTATATTTCTTTTTAATGCTTGCATTTTGCATTTAATACAGTCAGTAACTCCTTAATTATTTGCAGTATGCTTGTAGCTGACAGCAGTTTTTAACTCTGTAAATGTTGAAGATAGCATTAACTTAATGCTTTGCAAATATGACAGCCAGCCACCCACCACTTTCACAGAGTCCTAAGCAGTGCTGCTATGCTTGGAAAGTGTTTTTTTTAATATTACTTGCTGCTGACTCCAATATACACTGGATTTTCCTCAGCTGAGGGCATAATTGCTTTAAAGAATAAAGACCTGTAACTATCACTATCAATTGACAGTTGATATGTAGTGGATACCGGGAGCAAATTTTAAGGCAGAAGTACTGGGCACCATTCTTGGTTGCAGGAGATGTATGAACACTACATACTTTATAAAAAATGTTTTGTGTTGCGTATCTGTCTTTAAGAGGTGCTACACAGTAATTAGGGACAAGTCGTTGGCCATAAACATGAAAGTTGCTCTGCCATTATATTGTATAATCTGACCAAAACAAGGGATTGGCTTTCTGAATCACTTCTCAAGGCATTTAGAGCGGTTACTTGATATCACCTCTTCAGGGTCACAGACAGCAAACATTCTGATCCAGTCGAGTGATTGCACAAACTTGTGACTTAAGACTGAGCATTAATGTGCACGCTTTGATCCCACTCATTAAAGGGATACAACTGTATCTGACGGGCATCTGTAGTCACAAGTCTGCTGTCCCTATTTAAGCTGCCTGGAAAAACCGTCATTTACAATGTTTTAATGTAACATTTTACTGCTGTGTTATGACAGTTTTTACATGTATTCAGTTATCTTTGTTTACAGCGTGAAGTAAATAAACATTTTGAAGCAGAAATTGTTTCTTATTTGATGTGACAGGGGATGTCATTTTAATATTCATATAGGTCATAAGAGCATTCCTAGAGGAGATGCAGTGATGATGTTTGTTTACTCATAGCTGGTGCAGGCATGCAGTGTATATACAACAACAATATAAAGGAGAGCTTTGGATCCGTTTTAGCGTACAAATAAAAATGTTAATTATAACTCATGTTCATAGCCTTCCTGTTCTCTCACTCAAAGGTGAATCATTTGAAACACTGTTAGATGATTTGTATCACTTCTAAAGTGCTGGTCATGCCTTTTAACTGATTGCACCCAGGGCAGCCTGCTCATTTGCCCCATCTTTTCTATACCTTTGTGTGCTTTTTATGTTTCAGCTGCAGTGTGTATAGATATATGTTTACAGCTTATTGATTCTGATTGATTTGACTGGAAATGACATTTGGCAAGACTGACTGCTAAACCTCTTTTTGCCTTCTTAGATACTTGCCCAATTAGTTCACATGTTTTGTACATCACTTGCCAGATAGTGTGTCTAAATGAGCAGTAGGTCACAAGTCACATTAGTGTCTGATTTGTATGCTCTTGGAATTAGCTTGGTAGGGCAGATGCTTGGTCATTAGAATACCAGTAGTTATGTATGTACACTTGTTAGAATCTACGATAGGCAGATAGCACCCAGTCTACTGAAAACCCAACTAATCAAAAAGCATCACACCTGAAAAAAACAGCATATCAACAAAACTTGACAAAAAAAAGGGAAAATAGCTCCTGCTGTACCTTGACACCCCTACTACTGATATATATATATATATATATATATATATATATATATATATATATATATATATATATATATATAATATATACACATACATATATATAGTGTGTATGTGTGTGTAATGTATGTATGAGTATACTGGCAATGGCTGAAATTGACTATTGCCAAACAACATGATATCAAGCACATTTCTGCAAATGCACACAATGTTAAACATGGGTTTAAAATAATAATAATACTAAAACACTTTTTGCAGAGTGACAAGCCCCTTTGCATTCCTTGTACCCTCCTGTATATATAACAACATCAAGATCACACGAAATATAGGCATGGACAAAGGGGAACATTTGGAATTTTATAAAACCCACTACCAGCTCTCCTTCATACCTTTCAGTGTCTGGAACAAAGTAGAATGAAGTACATTATTAAGCTGGTCATACGAGCTATGTGATAAAATGGTACCTTCAGTGAACTGCAAAGTCTTCAAACAGGATTCGGTGTTATGATCCTCAAAGCAGATTTGAGATAATTTGCATGGTTCCCATATGTTATGGGACATTTATTGTTTATGCACAGCCTCACTCCAAAGGGATATAGTAGAACAGAAGACGAATGCCACTGGAGAGAGTGCACCTCACTCCAAAGGGATATAGTAGAACAGAAGACGAATGTCACTTGAGAGTGCATATGTAGCTGAACATCATGAAAAATGTGGCAAAATTGCAGTGCAGTTAATAGCTAGAGTTGCCAGTTGTCAGCAGGAAGGACTTGTACTGGTTGCCAGTTGTCCCCAGGAAGGACTTGTACCGTTGCATGATGATACAAAGGCAGAAGCACACATGGGTATAAAGGACTAGCTGATTGGTTGTCTGTCACAGCAAAGAGGAGACAGGCCATAAGATGGGACACAGTAGGTTGCAGAGCCATGGGTAGTTTGGGTGCACTCATTTCTGATGACAAGAGGCAAAGCTTTGACGTGTTTGTGGTTTATTAAGTATGGGTATCTGTGTATGTGGTGTAGTAAGGGAATAGGCAGTGGGTACCAGCATGTGACTATATTTGGCAAGAGTGCTGACTGACTTGATGTGAATGATGGCTGCCAGTTGCTACCAGGAAGTTCCCCAAAATGTTATAAACAGTCAGTATTGGTGGTAGGGTCAAGGCAGTGCATACTACAAATGTGGCTTTGTACTTCTAGAAGTTCATAGTTACTAAGCTTGTAGTCCAGGAGACCATAAAGGAGACTTGCCCAAATTTTCAGTTGCCACATTGTCTGGTTAAGTGTTTAGCTAAAGGTCACAGAGTAGATAAATTAAGTTAGAAAGATTCAAATTGTGTGCACTTGGCACAGAAAGCAGATTATTAACAAGTCAGAGATTTTGTCCTCTGCCAGTATGAATCATTACTGTCATTGGTGTGGTATTTGGTCTTAGACATTGCGATGACAGCTGCTTCATGAAGGTAAGTACTTTGAAGGTGACAGCATCCCTTGAGAGGGCTAAACTGTAGTCTGACACTCACTGTTTGGCAAAAATGGTGCAGTCTGCTTTGGAAAATGTAGAAGAATGCATAGCCAAAGGTTCTGCAAATGGTCCTCTCTGCATATACTATGTAACTTTAGATACATGTTATGGCACAGTGTAGTCAATGGATTTTGCAGATTGTGGTCGTCTAGGGAATACTGTTTCACATAGGTTATGTACAAGCCAAGATTAGTTTGTTTTATTGAATTTTATTTTATTTTGTAATACCTTAATTTCATATACTGCAGCCCTGATATTTTATGCATTCATCTTGTGTGAATGACTCTTTAACCACATAACTGTAATAGCTACTATACATTACATTTTCTGCCTTGTTTATATCCTTTCTGTCTATAGGTGTTAGTGTGAATATTTTTAATTAACCAGAAGTGCACATCATATATTTGCTTCTGCTTTTCGTGGAAGTTAGATGCATGTAGAAATCCCACCATGGGTCTTCCTTATTTTAGATTGTATTTGAAATCATCTGCAGAGTATGAATCTAATATTTTGTCACACTGCAAAAAGGTAATCCAAGAGTTCTGTGGGGCGCATAAAGTTTCAGTTGATTTGATATGTTTAAATTCATTAACATAGGAATCTATTCTTAGAGTGGACAGGTAAGGTTTTCTAAATAGTATAAATTAAGACAAGCAGTGGCAAACCTAACATTTGAAATTATGCAGATGTATGTCTTATTTGTGAGCACAGTGCATTGATTCCTATCCCACCAGTATAAAAGTTTGCACTAAATCTGTGCCAGTAATCTCATGTTATTAGAAGGCTGTGAATGACTTTCTTTATATGCTTGTACATTTAATTCACTAGACATTCACTGATGTGCACGTAGTCTTACCCTGCAGATAGAGAGTAGCATCGGGTGAGCATGACTCACCACATTAATGCACAGCGCCAAAGACAATGGGAAAGGTAATTCTATTTACCCGTCAACGGGACATCTAATGTTCCATTCCTACTGCCATACAGTGGCGTTTATTATTGTAAATAACCTGATTATATTTACAAATGGAATCCTCCCTGCTTTGTGATGTTGTCATATCTTTCATGATTCATTTCGGTACAGTGGAATGGCTGCCTTCTTAAAATTCATACAGATAAAATTATGATTGACAGAAAACCATATTATTATACTGTCCAGGAGATGGAACAATCATGGCTGTGAATAGGTAATCAGACTGAATAAATGTAACTTGTATTTGAATTTTCGTATATATATCTACCAGTTCATTAGGAGAGTGCCCTAATTTCATGTGATAAAAAGGGAAGTCATGCTTAAAAATGTGCTTGTTTAATTAATGCTTATCCAGAGAACTCTGCTTCCTTTTTCATCACCATTTTCCTATATGCACATTATCTTCCTGCAGTAACAGTCTGCCTATTTACTGTCTTGTGGTAGCAATGGGGAGTTTTGTGCTGGTGGGTGATCAGGTTTGCGGGGGTTTTTTGCAATGGATATATAATGTACATGATATTTTTTTCTTAAAGCTGGTGCTTGTGATTACCTAAGGACTGCAAGAACACATCTAAGGATATTTAAGGATGTGGTTTCAGAAGGTTATCATTTCATATTTAGTCTAATGTTACATGTAAATATAACACAGTCTGGATCTTGGTGTGCACCAGTAACTCTTTCATGGAGATTCCCACATACATGCAGACTTGATACATATTTATATGAGAGCTGGCTGATGCACAACTGACTGATAGCGTTTGGTGAAGTTACTGCAGGTGCTTACATGGATACAACCAGTAAAAAGCAGCAGGTTCAGGTGACATGGATACCACCAGTAAAAAGCAGCAGGTTCAGGTGAATGTGTTCATGGAGGAGCAGGTGAAGACCCTGGGATAGGTCTGCATGGGATTGGTATGCATAATCTTGCAGTTGGTGCATAGCTGGGTGTCCCTTAAGATGTAGTATTCTTATTGCTGTATGTAGTCTAATTAGAGCATGAAAAACCTTGCATGTGTTAGTTTGTGGGAGTGAAATAAGTGAGAACAGGTAGAATGCCTTTCTGTTAGTGGAATGTGTTTCTGATTATTATATCTGTTGTTTAGGATACATTCTGCTAACACAAATATACTGTTTCTTCTAAATAACTGACCCCCCCCCCCCCACACACACACACTAACACAAGCAAGGTTTAATATAAACTGGTATAGTTAGCTGTCAAGTGTTGTGTGTGTTTGCAGACAGATGAATTTAGGTGGCATTAAATATGAACAGGGATAAACTGAGGCCATTCACATGCCTAAGCAGCATTCTGGAAACAAAATTGCTGAAATAAATATTACATAACTGCAGAATGATGGCAGAATGTCATGGGTGGTTTTAACATTAATCATCTTTATCAAACCCGCAAATGAGGAATTAAGGCCTGAGGCCTATAAGGCTAACATGCATGACTGTTGTTGCCTGCAGGCTGAGAACAGATTCAAACAATTTAATAGCAAACAGTTGTTCTTTTGTCCAAGACCTGTCTGCATACTATTTCATTTTCTGCCAGGCTTGGTCTGGTACTCTCCTTGGTAGTGGTGGGGATCTTAAATTTAACAAAGGAGAGATCTAGGCATATTCATCTGTTGCAGCATTTGTCAGCACCTGTTGTAATCTTTACTCTTTCTGTCATCTTAACTATAATTGTAAGGTTCTCATAGAATTCAGGAAATTACTCAAGCTGAACAGTAGCGGTGGTGCAGCAGTAGTGTTGTCGCCTCACAGCAAGAAATTCTTCCGTTCGATTCTCGGGTGGAGCGCCTTCTGTGCTGAGTCTGTGTGTCCTCTGCGCGGTCGAGTAGCGTTCCAAAGACATGCGTGAATGGGCGTGCCTTTGTTGAAGGTTGGTCGTCAAGCTGGCACCGTAAAAATCAACTACCAATCATTAGCGGACCGGAGTTCGGCTGTGGCGACCCCTAACCGGGAAAAGACGAAAGAAACTCAAGCTGAATTTTGCCGTGTCATCTTAAAAGAGGGTTTCAAAACTCTGAAGCAGACAAATTGCATTTTTAGATGGGTAGTGTCAGTACCTCTTTGTCTTTTTAAGCCATTTTCATCTCAGTGAACCATGAATAGTAGTACACAGTAAGCAGGCATTCTTGCTGATCGATCAAACATGAATAGACTTACCTGAGTTTTTCTGCTAGGTTCTCCCCGGCACAAACATTCTGTAGTGGAACACAAAGTCTCTTCCATTTTTTATCCATCTCTCAATCTCAATTCTTGAATAACTTTCATGGATATATTTCATCATTTCTTCTTTCAGTTTGTAAGGGAAGATGTTATTTCTGCATTAGAGAAAATCCTGTCCCCCATTAAGGTTTCAACTCTACAATTTTGTGTTATTCCTGCAGCTTTTTGAAAACCACAGGTAGCATCTCATTCTTCTGGAAATGTTGGACCCGCAAAGAAAAAATAAGTTTGTTAAAAGGAAGCGCAGTTTTCTTACAACTCTGTGTGCATTACTTAATCACTGTTATATCAGCCGGCATATGAGTAAATGTAATCTTTCAATAAGATTGTATGTGATTGCAGTGGTCTGTCATGTGCTGACCCACTGCTAAGACAGTAGTCATAAAGAGTTGTCTTGTCACTGTCATTGCCATGCTCACTAGTGTTTTGTCAGGATTTTGAAAAAAATATTGCTTGCTGATAGTATATTTTACATTTGTCACAGTAATTACCTTCCATTTTGTCACTTGTCTGATTGTCTCCAAGCTAAATAAGAGTCATGCTTATGTTGTTTCTCAATTCCAGTACAGTTTTTCTTTTTATAAAGAATGTGTTCTTCATTGTTTCATCATATTTTCTCATTTTACCTTTTCTTTCTGGTATGTTAACTTACTGCCATCAGTTGTGTCTTTAGGCTTAGTTATGTAAGTCATTTTGTTTCTGAAGTCATTCCATATAACTTGTTTATTATCGTAATCAGACATTAGACCCTTTGCTATACAAACTGATTTTTTTAATGACCTTAATTCATTTTGTATCAATTGCTGTACTACCCTCTGTCTTTCTGCCGTTATAAATTTTCATTTGCATTTCGATTTATTTTTCCTCTGAGTGATTTTTGCAGTATGAATCCAAGGATATTTAAAATTTAACAGGATTTACTACTTATGTAGAATAAAGCTAAGATCAAGCCCTACTTCTGTTTTCCTGAGCTCTAAGAGCCCACTGATGGGCCTGGCTTTTACTATATTTATGAAAAACTGGTGCCTGATAGAGAGATCGCAGTCTACTGACCGGTAAAACTATGAGTGGCCAGTTGAGGAAGGTAGAAGTAAGAGACTGCAGAATGCTGCAGCATCCTGTTATACTATATGTTTCAGCATTTGGGATGACTGGGATTGTACAAAGGTAAGGGGAGAGATGTCCTATTCTGCTGCGGTACTTGTTTGTGTACAGTGTTTGACGGGTGTGTGTCTTGTTTACTACCAATGTTAGGTAAAAAGTGATTTTTTAACATTAATTTATTTATTTATTGGAATTTTTGGGTATCAAAGTACAGCACTGATCCGAATGGACTCAATTTTAATCTCAGCACGGAAGTATAGAAAGTATCAAAACAAACATTATACAAGATGTTACAATGGGTTAAAGATAGTTACAGCTGAATAAATTCAAACAAAACTGTGATACGGTTCAGTAACACAGTTAAAGGTTTATAGGTTGTATAAAAGTGTTGCATAAAACAGATTCTGCACCCCTACATATGCTACTATATGTTTACAGGTTTACATTATGTTCAAAAATGTGCTTTTATAAACAGAGTGAAGAAAAAAGTGATTGAGGAGCATCACTGGTACGTGTGAGCTAGAGACTGAATGTTACAGTAGTGAAGAAGGAGCTGAAGTAATTATCTACTGAGAACTGAACGTTATATGCGAGTATATGATATAAACAGCTATGAATGAAGGGGTTAGGTGCTCTGAATGATGGCATTTACATTTAGAAGGTTCAAAAGGTGGGTTATCTCCTCTGTACATAATGATGGGTGAGTTTAGATTTCTTTGAGATGAGAAAGGAGAAATTTCAAAAGCTTTGGACCAAATGCAGAGAAGCAGTGCTTGGTACATTGAAGTTTGGATACTGTTGTTTCAAGCCGAGGTCCATTATGTTCCTACCTTCTAAGTCAGAAGAAGGATATCTTTGGGGTGAGTTTAGCAACTAAAGGAGTAAAGGAATCAGAGGTCAAGAGTTTAAAATAACTGAGAGGGTAGTAAGAGGTCAGCCCTAAGTTTGGTAGGAAGCAAACTATTTTTTTTTCTGTTGCTAGACAATGGTGTTCTTGTCTGGGACAGAGGGTGATAAATGTACATATTATTACTTGAAAGGATTCAGATACCATTGTCTGTATTTTTTAAGGCAGTAGCACTAAGTGGCAGAAGTTAAGCTAGGTGTGAGTGAAGGGGCCCTGTACCTTTGGTAACTCTTTCAGAATAGGACATAAAGAGGAATATTTTACTGGTCCATAACAAAAAGTAATTTTGTCAAGGTGTATGCTAAAGGTGAGGGCTTAGTGTAGCCATAGTCCTAGGTATCTAAAGGAATTGACATTCTCATTGTAGGTGTTTTCCAAATATTGTTTCGTCCCTCGAGCCTCATGGTAATGGCCTGGCCTCCAGTTGCCTCACATCCGTGCCAGATCAACCAGCCATCCACCTACACCCAGGATTATTCTTGTGTTTGCTGGAGTAGGTTGTGGATCCTAAATGCATTCTTAGAGCTTGGCCATCTATGTTTCCAGCTGGGAGGAGTTCTTATTATATGCCAACCCACTCCCCCCTATGCTCATTTACTGTGTCTGAGTACAACATCTGTCAATGGACCATGGCTTCCCTTATTCCACTTTAATAACTAACACCCTCCCTCCCTCCCAAAATGGGCATGCACATTTCTCCCTGCCTCTCTGTCAGTCCCCCAAGCCACTAATTGAACACAGGTTGGTTGGGATGTAATTAGGGTTTTATCCCTCTACACTGCTGGACTGACCAGTATTGTTCACAGTTTTGATATGTAAATAGTTTGTGAGTTTGGCAAGTCTAGTTTTGTTCCAAAGATCATGCATTTGGTTTTGGATGAGTTAAGGAGTACATTATGTTAGTGATCCAGGTAAAGCAAGACTTGAAATGGGCTTATTGTTGGTGTTCCATGGTTTGAAAGGGAGTTGCTGGAGTGGACAAGGACTATGTTGTCTACATATATCAGAATTAGGAGGAGATGTAAATTGCAGGGGAATTTGTTAATAAAAATGGAAAAATAGTAAAGGTGCCAGATTTAAACACTGTTGTACTCTTATGTTTCATTGTGATTTGGGGTTAGATGGATGATCCAATTGTGGCTGAAAAGTCTCAGTTAGAGGGAGAGTCTGTTACTTCTGGACTTATCCCTAGATCTGACATATGGATTATGAGAATACAGTGATCTACAAGGTCAAAGGCTTTGGTTAGGCCAATAAAGACTGTACCTGTATGGAGGCCTTTGTCCATGCTAAGTGTATTTCATCTGCAAGTATTCATATTGCACTTGTAGTGCTATGTCCAGATCATAAGCAATGCTCTTCGTGAGACTGTAGTTTGCACTATTAGATGTAATTAAATAGTTTTGTTGAAATTCATTTTTCATGCATCTTACCCAAGGTGAGTACAATGGAAATTAGGAAGAAATGAGAAATGTTGGTAAGTTTAGCTTGCTTAGGTAAGGGTTTGATTAAGGCTGATTTCCATATATTTGGCATATTTTGTGTGAAGCATAGTTTGTAGATGTGTAGGAATGGGACAGGAAGAAAGTTTCTCCAAGGGTATATAAAACATAACTTAATGTGCAAGGTTTGAGTTAACCGCACATGTGAGCACCCTTACTCATGTGCCCTAACCCTAGCTCCAACCTTACTCATGTGTCCTAACCCTAAGTTCAACCTTACACAGTACATTAAAAATCAACTGCAGTACTGTATAGATGATGTAAATTTGCCATTCAGTGGCTGGCATGTGTCATTTGGCATTGTACAGTGTTCAGTCTTTGCCTGTCAAGATGTGTTGTGCAGGGAAAAGTTAGTCAGTTTAGCATCAGACTCTCTCTTTTTCATGTATTTTATGTTGCTAGTGCTGTTCTGATCTGGGGGCGAGAGCGATAAAGCTACATATTTTATTTTTTGAGATAGTAATATGTAATGGATCATATTCTGGAAGACCTGAAAGTTTAAAAACAAATCGCATAAAGTGACGATACCACATTTAAAAACCACACTTTAATAACCAGACTAAGCTCTTTGGAATCAGAGTACCAAACAAACTTAACCTCTGTCAGTATTGTTGATGTAATTGACTATGAAGAGCAAGGGCCAGTTATTATTCAAAATACAGTTGGGGATTTTAAAATATTTAATTATTCCTATAAGGACTTTAATGTTTTACACGCTGACTTGTGTAAAGGTTTGTCTTTTCTACCTGATTGTCGGACTAGGATTGAGACTGTGCTGCTCGACCTTAAATTATATTTAAGGAAGTTAAATTTAAAAATTTTGTTTCATGAGGTACATTCTACACAAGTTAATGAAATCCTTAGAAGGAGCAGCACTTTCAACCCACCCTTGGCTCCTCCATTCTTGTTGTTTAAATGTTTATGTGACTTTGAGTTTAGGAAACACCAACAAGGGCCATTTTTTCAATCTATGGACAATTTAAATAATACTGAAGTTTGGTTACTGAGAGAATTATGAAGGACAAAAGTCTACGGGTTATGAAACCTGATAAGGGAGGGAAAATTGTGGTAATGAACAGAGATGATTACCACAATAAAATGTTTGAGTATTTGAACAATGATTCATTTTATGAGGAAACCTCCCTTAACTTTATTAACATAGCATACAAGCAAATAGATTTTTATCTTCAAGACATGGTGGAACAGGATCAAATTGACATGAGGTTGCATGTATTTTTGGAAACAGAGTCTCCCCAAATCCCTTCCATATTCGGAATTCTTAAAATTCACAAGTCTCTCATTGACCCCCCAGTGAGGCCTATTGTAAATGTTGGCACTTGTAAAACACACTCTTTGTCTAAGTTTATGGAATTAAAGATGAATGAATTACTAAAATGTCACCAACATCTGTGTAAGGACTCTTGGGATTTTCGTTTAAAGATTAGGAAAGTAGAATATTTGGACAGACTAAGTTTCTTCACCATTGATGTTACAAATCCGTTCAATGTGATACCCCATGAACAAGGGGTTGACTGGTTTCACGAATACTTGAGTAAAGCACAGTAGCTCATTACATTACTTGAGGAAGAACAGGAATTAGGTGGAGTCGAAGTATTGCAGCATCTCAAAAGACCGTACGTGAAAACTATGAAAAAGATATATGGAGAGCCTTGTATGGAAATAGGGCACATAGGGAAAGCTGGTGGTGAAATACAGAAGTCCAGGAAGTTATCAAAAGATGGCAGTGCAGGAAGAAGTGAGAGATAGAAAAGATAGACCACACTAAGAAGGAACAGTGGTTGGCTAACATAGCAGTCAGAGTGACAAAGAGCAAGGCATCAAAGAAACTTTAGCTCCTTATGGAATGTGACTCAACAGATGGCACAAAACTCTGTCAGGTGGCAAAGCAAAGACAGAAATTTGAAGGTAGTCATCAAACACCACGCATAATAGAAGTTCTAGGTAGGTACTAGGCATTCGGTCCAGAAGACCATTGAGGAGCCTACTAAGCTTTTCCCAGTTGCCCCAAAGCACTGTCTGGTTAAGTGACTTGCACAAGGTGACACAGAAGGGAAATGAAGGCTGAGAAAAATCAAACCTTGGACCACAGGAAATAATGTGTATAATAATATAATAGTTCAGAACCTTAATCATCTGCATGGACTGTTGCCAGCAGTAATCTGCTAATCAGTTCAGAACACATCAAAGGCAAATGAAAGGAGTACTCCCAGTTGATTTTGACTGAAGAAAACCACAGAAGCTCTCCTGTCTCATGTATGGCCACGTTAAAGGAAGTAGACCCCTCCTCAGAAGAAGTAAGTACAGAATTAACTCATTCACTCCAATGGAGCCCAGGAAGTTTGTACTGAAACTTCCAATTGGTGGAGCCTAAGCCTTTTGGCAGGATCAAATTATGTCCTCACATTTCAAACAAGTGTTCATATCTCTGGAAACATAAGGGGTTATGAAAGAAGTATAAATGCCAAACTCTTCAGCACAAACTATTTTTACAGTGGTAATATTCTTTAGGTTCTAGGTCTTAAACTGAATTTTATAAGTCACAGTAAACACAGCAGCTATTACACTTTTAATATTTTGTAAACAACTTACAATATATCAGCAACCACACAAGTTACACACATACTATCAGGAACATATTGTTCTTCTAGCTGAGAGCTTTCATATGAGGCTAAGGGTTTATGTCTGTGCTACCTGGTTGTTGAGAGATTAAAAAATGTGAAGATTATATAAATTAATATCATAAAAACAACAGTTCATAGGTAGGTACTAGGCTATCTGCCCGAAGGCATTTATAATCCTAGCCAGAATTTGTTGGCTTTTGCCGCCCCCTTAGATTAGTTCCCTGTCCCTCTGTCCACTTTCTGCTTCCAATCCACTTGTCAATGTTTCTTTTGAAGAGTGTTAGCAAGGAGCTCTGCCTAATGTAGATTGGGATCTTGTTCCAAAGCATGGGAAGTCTCTGGGACAGGAATCTATTCCTCCAGCACGTCCTATTTATTGTTGTGGTGAGGTTTAGATCCCTAGAGCATGTGGCTCGAGGGGATAAGATTTTCTTTAGGTGGAGCATGTCCATCAATTCTAGGTTGAACATGGCCTTGTATGTCAGGCAGAGATCACCTCTGAGTAGGTGGTATGCAACAGAGTATAGCTGGAGTTTCTTCAGTCGAGCTGCATAGGGCATCTGTTTGAGACCAGTGATCCTCTTGGTGAGGTACTTCTGTGTTCTTTCCAGTTGTTGCAGGTGCCTTGTAAGCTACATCCCAAATGGGGTGTTGTACTCTATGATGGGTCTGATGAGTGATGAATAGAGGGGCACAATGACCTCTTTTGATCTGGATGCGAACCCTTTTGTGATTAGGGGGGGTCACGTAGAAGGATTTTCTAACCACTTTGGCAATGTGATTATCAAAGGTAAGATTGCTGTCTACTTGGGTCACCAGATCCCTTATTATGTCTTCCGTATTTAGGGGACTACCACCTATGTGGTAGTTTGTGGGTACTTTGTTTTTTCCAAAGGGGATGACTATGCACTTTTTGGCATTTAGCTTGAGGCCATGATTTTGACACCAGGTATCCTTCTCAGTGAGACCCTTTTGGAGGATGTCTGTGCCATCCAGAGAGTCAATTATAGCCCCTATGTTTGCAGTCATCTGCGAACTTGGTCAGCCATAGTCTACCTGTGCTTGCCTGTACCTCTGAGAAGTATATGCTGAACAGGAGGGGTCCTAGGACTGAGCCCTGGGGAACGTCACTTGTAACCAGTTTAGAGTTGGACCTAGCTCCCACAACTCTCACCATGTGGATTCTGTCCGTGAGCCAGCTGGCAACCCATCTTGTGATGTAGGGGTTTATGTTCAGGCTGGTGAGCTTATCTATAATACCAGAATGGGGAATGGTGTTGAAGGCCTTAGTGAAATCTATGTAGGCTGTGTGTACCACCTTTCCCTCATCTATAGCCTTGGTAACTGTCTCAAAGAAGTCCACCTGGTATAGGAGGCATGATCTGCCCTTAACAAAGCTGAACTGGGTAGGGTCCAGTGTTTGGTGGTTCCCAATGTCTCTGTTAATGAGTTCCATGATGATCTGCTCCATAGCCTTGCAGACCAAGCTAGTCAGGCTTATAGGGCGATAGTTCTCGGGGTCTGTTTTGGCTCCACCTTTGTGGTGCAGAATAACCGTTGCTGTGCGCCACTCTATGGGTACATAGCCTGTGGAGAGGCTGGGTTTGAACAGTTTGTTTAGGTGAGGGGTTAGTTCATCTTTGAGCTTGTGTAGGATGCAGCCTGGGACATCGTCCAGTCCCATTGATGCTGTGTTTTTGACTTTGGAGAGGGCTGTTTTAACCTGAGTGTCTGTGATTTCAGGGACTCTGCATTCTTCTGGTATGGTTATGGGCCCTTTTGGGGGTGAGAGGGGGGTAAAGTTTGCACTGAACTTGTCTGCCAGGAGTTGGCGATATCAGTTGGTTCAGCGTATTTTGTGCCATGCTGCACTAACTCCGAGCAGATCTGAGCATTGCCACTTAGATTCTTGACATCGCTAAAGAATGCCTTGTGGTTATCTTTGGAGTCATTGGCAATTTTTCTTTCAAAGCTCGCCTTGGATGATTTTATGAGGGATTGTAGTTTCTTTCTGATACTGATCAGAGATGTCTTCCCTTCTTGGGATTTTACTCTTTTCTGTACTAGTTTCCTCCTTGTATTGTATAGCTTGTTTATGGCAGGAGTCCACCAGACTGGTTTCCTTTTCTTGGAGGAGTGAGTCTTGGTTTTGCTTGTGATGGCATGATATATGCATTCTTGTAGGTGCCCGTAGAATGCATTAGTAAAGGATTTTGCAGCTTGGACAGCGTTATCCTTCAGCATGGGGGCTTTGAAACTTTCCACCTCGGTCTTAAGTAACGTGAAGTTTGCTTTTGAAAAGTTTTTCACAGTGTTTTTTTTGTCCGGGGGTGGGGTCGGAATGTGGATATCCAAAGTAATTTGTTTATGGTCAGATCTAACCAGCGAGGGGAACACGGGTCGCTCATGTTGGTGATGACCAGGTCCAATATGTTGTCACCTCTGGTGGGAGTGTTGACCAGTCGAACCAGGGCGTTTGAATTTATAAATTCTAGGAAAATGTTGGGCAAGAGAGTTAGTACTTGAGTAGTTCTCCCAGTTAATGTTTGGATAATTGAAATCACCCAATATTAGGGTGTTTGGTAGGACCTTTATATTTTCCAGTAATTCCAGAAATGCAGAATGGGGGTCCTGGGACATGGTGGGTGATCTGTAGCAAGCTACAATGTGAATTGCAGATGTTCTTCATCTCACATTGCTGCAGTCATAACCTGTGGGTAGTCCGCTGTCCTCGGTCGGCCCGAATACCAAAGTGTTAGGCTGGCGTCGGTCATGGTCGCTCAGATCTGACGTCAGTACGCTGTGGTACTAAAGCGCATGACCGACGCCATATCCTCAGTCTTTCTTGCCGCATAGTCCGAAGCAGAAGCAGCGTTTGCAAGTGCCGTTCGGCGTCCTGAAATTTTCGTATTTTGAGTTTCAGACCGAAGACCAAGTTGGGCTAAGTACCCCGTTGGGGAATATTTTTGTCTTTTCTTGCCTCAGTTAAATCCGGATGTCAGAAAAAGTAAATAATTGTATTTCTTGTGGGAAGCAGATACCTCATAGGGATTACCACTCTCTCTGTATTCCTTGCTTGGGGCCTGAGCACGACGTAGTCGGGTGTCGCTTTTGTGCTAGATTTAATAAGCGCACCATTAAACGCAGGTTAGATTGTGCTAGACTTGTCTTCGGTAAGCGGTGTAATTACAATATGCCGTCGGATCCTCTGACGCCCGCTACCGCGAAGAAGCGTAAAGAAAAAACGTTAAAGTCCAAGCAGGATGAGTCGTCCGTTACGGACGCCGGTTCTTTGGAAACTACGGTGGAATCTGTGGATCCCGCCGAGGTTTCAGCTGAATCTCAGGGGGAGCCTTTAATTTTGCAGGATGTGGCCTCTCAGGAGTCGGGTCAGGCTGAGGGGGCCTCTCAGGTCTCTGTAGTCCCTTCTTTGCATAAGGTTGTTAGGGCTTCTACTTCTGTCTCTAAAGCACCTTCCAAGGTCAGGCCTGGTTTGTCTTCCACTGGTGTCAGCCCTAGTTCTGTACCTAAAAAGCATATGCTAAAGATGGCAGAGGATTTGATTTCTTTAATCAGGGATTCTATGCCCCCCCCGGATAAGAGGCCTAGGGTGGAGCCAGAGGTGGAAGGATTGGAGCATTCCTCAGATTACTCTGAGTCCTCGGCGGAGGACATTCAGGATTTTCCTCCTTATTCTGATTCAGATGCAGAGGATTCATGTCCTTCTGCTTCCCCTCCAGAGGATTTCTCTTTTTCTGAAACCCTGCATTCCATGAGGGAGCATTTTAAGTGGGAAGGTCAGGATTTCTCAGACTCTCAAAAGAGGCTTAGGGAATTTTTATTTTTACCACAGCATAGGCCCTTGGCTATTCCCCCTGTTTTGGATGTTGTACAGGATGTTTTCTCTGAAGCTTCCCTTAATCCGGATTCTTTACCTCCTGCCCCTGTTAAACCAGACAGGTATTACAGAGTGCCAGAGGCTCATAAATATTTGTATAAGAGCCCAAGAGCTGACCCGGAGACTATTAGCCAGGGACCTAAGGGTGTCAGGGCTTCTATTGTGAAGAATCCAGTTCCTCTGGATAAAGACTCTAGAGCTTTGGATAGGTGGGGTAAAAAGGTGTATACCTCTTCCACTCTAGCGATGAGGGCTTTGAATTGCTAGTTTCATATGCTGAAGTATCAGAATTTTCTCTTGAGTCAGTTAAAATCTAAAGTAGATGCTTTGGCAGAAGGTATTGAGTGTAAAGAATTGCAAGATTTAGTTCATGCCTCTGATTAGGTGGGTAAGCATTCTTTGCAGTGTGGTTTTGATGCTCTTCAGGCTTCCTCCAGGGTGGCTGCCACTGGATCAGGTATTCGTAGGCACGCCTGGCTTAAGGATCAGAATTTGTCAGAGCATGTTAAAGCTCGAATTTTGGATGCTCCCCTTCAATCTGAAGTTCTGTTTGGTTCCCCTGTGGAATCAGTTTTGAAGAAAATGGAAGACAAAGCTAAGTCCATGCAGACAGTTAAGGAATTTTTACAGGTGCAGCCCCCTAAATTTAGCAGAAATTGGCCGGCTAAGGGATGGGCTTATCCTTCTTCTGATTTACAGTCTAGGGGCAGATCTAGATGTGGTAGGGGCAGAGCCCATGCTCGGTTCTTTCAGACCGAGGACGTGGAGTTCCCCTGCACAATCTTCAGGTGAGGGCAGGGGTCAGCCTTTTCGTAAACAGACCCAATGACCTGTATCTTCAGCTGCCAGATCCCTCCTGTCTGGCAGCTCCTCTGGGAGGAAAGTTGGCACTTTTCAGGCAAAATTGGCTTTTAGTCACCCAGGACAAATGGGTTTTGGACATTATAAATCGAGGCTACAAGTTTTATTTTCACACCTTGCCTCCTTTCAAAGGCATGCCAGACGTTCCTCCTCAGCAAAAGGTGGAGGCTCACAAGCAGATTTCCTTACTTCTAAAAATGGGGGCTATCCAGGAGGTCCCTCCATCAGATGTGGGCCTAGGATTTTATTCTCGCCTGTTTCTTGTACCAAAGAAAGGAAACACTTGGAGGCCAATTCTGGATTTGTCTATTCTCAACACATACCTGGACATTCCAAAATTCAAGATGTTAACTTTACACCAACTTCTGCCTCTGCTAGGCAAAGATCACTGGATGGTAACTCTGGATCTCAAAGAGGCTTATCTTCACATTCCTATCAGGCCCAGCTGCAGGAGGTTCCTGCGTTTTCGGGCTGGGACTTTACATTATCAGTTCTCTGCATTGCCCTTTGGCTTATCTACTGCACCCAGGGTGTTCACAAAGGTCCTGGCTCCGGTGATAGCCTTCTTAAGGTTAAGGGGAATACAAATTTATCCTTATTTGGACGATTGCCTGATTCTGGCTCAAGACAAAGTCAAGTTACTTCACCATCTACAGTATGTTATGGCAGTGTTAAGGTGCCTAGGGTATTCTGTGAACGAAACAAAGTCCAGTCTAGTACCCTCTCAGGACATGTGCTTTCTGGGTGTGAGACTGAATACAGCCTCTCAGATGGCGTTTTGACCCCGGACAAACAAAGAAATCTTACCCTTTACTTCCAACAATTGTCTCTACGGTCCAGGCTGACTGCAAGGACAGTCCTTCAAGCCTTGGGGTTCATGGCATCTTGTATTCTGGTGCTTCCCAATGCCAAACTGCATATGAGGAAGCTACAATGGTATCTCAAAAGCGTATGGACTCAACACTGCCACAATTTGGACACCGTCATTCAGATAATACCTTGCATTCAAAGGGAATTTTTGTGGTGGGCTCAGGAATGTCACCTAAACAAGGGACTCTCTGTGACCCGACCAGAGGCGAGTCAGATCTTAACGACAGATGCCTCAGACATGGCTTGGGGAGCACACTTCAATGGAAAATGGGTTCAAGACACGTGGCCTGCCAGACTTCAACATTTGCATATCAACATGAAGGAAATGTTAGCAGTCCAATTTGCATTGATGGCTTTCAAGGACCTTCTTCTCCCAGGACAAGTGTTGATTCAAACAGACAACACAACAGTCATGTGGTACATCAACAAGCAAGGGGGAACCCATTCGTACCCTCTTTGCAGACAAGCTATGATTTTGTGGGAGACTGCTCTCAGTTTGCACCTCACTCTTCAGGCAAGGTTTCTGCCAGGAGCACAGAACTCCTTAGCAGATGTTTTGAGCAGACAGATGGTGGATCCCCACAAGTGGAAATTGGATCCTCATGTATTTCAACAGTTGACAGTGGCTTGGGGGACTCCAGACATAGATCTGTTCGCTTCTCCACTAAATTTCCAACTGCCAAAGTTTTGCACAAAGATGTTTCACCCAAAAGCTTGGAAAGTGGATGCTCTATCATTCAGTTGGAATAACCTTCACGTCTATGCCTTTCCTCCTCTGCCTCTCCTTCCCAAGGTGCTCTTGAAGGTAAGACAGGACAAGCCCTGCATGATTCTAATAGCTCCAGATTGGCCACGTCAGCACTGGTACCCTCTGCTGAGGAGTTTAGTACGGGAGCCTCCTTGGCCTTTGCCATCAATTCCACACCTTTTGTCCCAGGCAGGCAATCATTTCCTCAATGTCAGGATACAGTCCCTGCATCTGACAGCCTGGCATATTCTGTTCTAGACCCTGGGGGGTTGCAGCTTCCTCAACAAGTTTTGAATGTCATTTTGGAGGCCAGACGGCCTAGTACAAGGAAAGTTTATGCTGATAAATGGAGGAGATTTTTCCTTTGGAGCAAAGCAAAGAGCTTTGATGTTTCAGTGCCTAATTTGAGTGTTTCACTTCAGTATCTTACAGAATTATTAGACAAGGGTTTGTCTTTCTCCTCTGTAAAAGTTCATGCTGCAGCCATTTCTGCTCACTATGACTGTGATCCACCATTATTCTCTCATCCTTTGTTTAAGCAATTTCTTAGAGGGGCAAAGAACATAAGACCCCCACGTAGAGCTCCTACTCCTTCCTGGGATCTCAATTTTGTGTTGGAAAAACTCACTTTACCTCCTTTTGAACCTGCAGCTACATCTGAGTTGAAGTTTTTGTCTTGGAAGACTGCTTTTTTGTTGGCCATTACATCTGCTAGAAGGGTATCTGAATTACAGGCTTTAATGGCAGTTGAACCCTTCCTGATATTTCATAAGGATAGGGTATCCCTGTGTACTAACCCTACTTTTATGCCTAAAGTTGTTTCAAATGTGGCCTTAAACCAATCTATTCATTTGCCTACATTTTATGCTGATCCCCAAAATAAAGGGGAAAAAATTTTGCACTCTTTGGATATTCACAGGCAGTTACGTTATTATTTGAGCAGAACTAAAGGGTTCAGGCAGTCTCAACAGTTATTCATTTCTTTTGCCTTGGGTTCACAAGGAAAACCTGTTTCAAAACAAACTATTTCTAAGTGGATTGGCCATTGTATTGCTTTTTGTTATTCACATCATGGTAAGGAGGTTCCAGCTGGAATCAGACCTCATTCCACTAGAGCGATTGCTACTTCTACTGCTTTCTTAAGGGGAGTGGCTACTAAGGATATTTTGGAGGCAGCTACTTGGAGTTCAGTGCACACTTTTTCTAAACATTACCATCTCCCTTTTTATTCCAAATCTAGGGCTGGGTTTGCCACTGCAGTTTTACAGGGCATGTTAGCAGCTCCTAATGCTATCTGATTTTGCCAACCTCCCTTTACCTTTGCTTTGGGATTCTACCCACAGGTTATGACTGCAGCAATGTGAGATGAAGAACATAGTACAGTTTTGTACCTACCATAAATGTAGATGTTCGAAGATCCACATTGCTGCAGTCCAATTTTCCCTCCCTCCTTCCCCTCTGTAGTTTGGGGTGACTGTGTGGTTTGGGGTGTGCCTATTGTAGCTTTTTTGGTGATTGGGTATTTTTCTATTTTTGGCTATGGCCTTTCTTTTTAAGGCCTTCTGACATCTGGGGCAAGAAAGACTGAGGATATGGCGTCGGTCATGCGCTTTAGTACCACGGCGTACTGACGTCAGATCTGAGCGACCATGACCGATGCCAGCCTAACACTTTGGTATTCGGGCCGACCGAGGACAGCGGACTACCCACAGGTTATGACTGCAGCAATGTGGATCTTCGAACATCTACATTTATGGTAGGTACAAAACTGTACTTTTTGCCCATTGTTAGTTGTACATGGATAATCTCTGAAGCATCATGCTGTGCTACTAACCTGGAGGTGTGTGTATCCTTGATGAATATGGATACGCCCCCGTCTTTTGTATTTCAGTTTCGGTTCTGTGGCAGAAATGTATGGTATGAGTTGTTGGTGCTGAGGTGCTCTCTGGAGCCTTATACCCAGGTTTCTGTTACTGCACATATATCGATTTTCTTCATACTGAGGAGTGCCTCGAGTGCGTGCATTTTGAGGTTTAGACTTCTGGCATTAAGTAGCATTACCCTCAGTTTTTTGTTACTTGTGCTATTTACGTCGGTGGGTTTGTCTTTTGAGCCTTGCCTAAAAAAGGCACTATGGAGGTGGCCAAAGCCTTGGCCAGTATTCGAAAGCCTAAGGGTGACAAGTGCAAACTGTCTCTAGCGAAGCAGCGTGGCTTGTCGAGCATGTCATCCTAGGCGGACAGACACTGGATCCCCTTTGAATGAGTTAATATTTATTTACCTGCAGTAGACAGAGGTCAAATATTAATGCAGTTGAGTTTGACATTTTGTAAGCTTTAAGATGAAATCTTTTAAAACCTTCTGCATAGCATGGTTTTGGAATTATTGATGCAAATATGAACAAGGAATATTTGATGCCTAGAGACGTCAGTAGGAGTTAACTGCAGATGCACCTGGAGGCGTCACTCGGATGTAATGAGTTGAAGTCTGAGAAAGCAGCAGGCCCAGATGAGGTCATACAGATATTATCAAGATGTTGGGTGAGTTAAGTGAAAAATGGCTCTGAAAGGATGGCATGGACAGAAAGGTGTATCCCAGATGTGAATAATAAGCATCCTAGTGCTATTTTACAAGATCAAAAGGGACATTCACAACTATGGGCAATACAGGGTATCAAACTCTGTCAGTTCTGAATAATCAGAGTGGATGGAAATAAGATGTAAGCTTAGCAGTTCAGATTTATGTCAAGATGCAGCACAACTTAACTCATGTTTGCAATGAGTAAAAGATAAGCAGCTTGGGCACACCAAAACTGGCTCGACAAAACAATAATTTTATTAGCTTGAACACAAGCAATTTCACCCTGCCACAATGCAGGACTTTATCAAGTCAATAAACCAAACACAGTCACAGTTATTTAAATACCCAATTTCCAAATAAGGTGCCAGACTTTCTTAAAGGTACATTCCTTCACATGAACAATGAACTTATACATTCTACACATTTAAAACCTCTGCATTCCAAAGTAAAATCATATTAATTCATATTAACATAGTTCCAAAAGTGTTGTAAAAATAAAATCATATTGAACTTCAAATGGAAACATTGGAGAAAATAAAGAAATAACAAAGATAAAAAAGAAGCAGTGTCATATTGTGTTCACCAAATTTTAAAATGTATAGGTTCCTAAGTTTATAGTTACTTGGCCAGCGCCACTAGAGCCCTTAGAAGCACAGGCATATTTATTCCAAGTTTTCCCAGTTGTTGGTGGTTAGGTGAGTTAAGTTCGCAAAGGTAAGGGTCTATGGTAGTTAATAACAGCTTTGTCTGTCCATGAGGAACATGGGCACCACCTCAGGAGAGAATGTGCGTTCCCCCATCCATTGATTTAAGTTGCATTTAAATAGGGTCAGAGGGGCTCTGTTTCACATGAATTGGCAGATTGTTCCAGAGAAGCAGCAGTCTCTGGGAGATGTATCTCTCTCTCTCCAGCATTGCCATGAGAGAAGACATGTGACCATCAGATATGATGGTCTAAGTAGGTAGGAGAGTGGCAGTGTTGACCCCAACCCCATGTAGAAAAATAGGGTTAATGGTGATAAATAGAAACACACATGCATACATATATCTGTATAAAGCTTTAGATAGTTTAAGTAGAGATTCTGATATTAGGATTATGAAAGCTGACAAAGGAGCTGGCATAGTGGTTATGTATTGTAAAAAGCAGAAACCTGATCTCACCACGATGTAAATGACAAGTTGAAATGCAGATAATTGTTCCAAAACACAATCAACAGCTCTAGTAAAAGTATAAAACTCTTCTTTAATATAGATACAAAGGGTGAAGGTAAGCGCTTTCGCGTGGTCACAGCCACGCTTCTTCAGACAATGAAAACCCTACATAGAAGTGTTTAAATATTGCTTTGTTTAAAAGCCAAGCCCCATATAATTGAATGCTTCAATTATTATTTAAAGCGGCATTGCCATCATTGCATACATTGTGAATAGCTAAAAGATCTAAAACATATAGCCAGTATAATACTCAGAGTACATCTTAAAGACAGAAGTGTTTAACATTCAAATAAATGAATAATGAATTTATTACATTTCATAAACAGTTCTATATCTAATTGAAGAAATCAACAAGCAAACAAGCAGGCAAACAAGTTCCTGCTAGTCTAAACCCTAGCGAGCATTTCAAAGTAAGAAAATTTTTTTATATGTAGTTACTGTCGTAACTAGAGCCACATTTCATTAGACGGAAAGTAGTTGAGCATCTGTAATACTTTTAGACACAGAAAGAGAAACCTTTCTGAACTATTCCAATCTAAGGATATAACATGAATACACAAATGTATAAGCAATACTTGCATTTTTTAAAAACGAATGTAATAAAATCAATTAATTTGATAAAAGTATGTTAAACCTTATTATAGCAACACAAACAAAACTGGTATACGACTACTAATAGTAATCAAACATCTTAGCACAATTTTAGATATAGATAAACGCAAAAACAAAAATATAAAATATATAAACCTCATAGATATAAGTATAAATCAGACTATCCAAGAAGCGCTAGTATCTGAAAATGTATAAGCGCATCCAATAAACTGCAACAACTTTATAAAAATGAAAGCCTTACATGAGTGCTGAAATAACGAAGCTGCCTATTACGTATTAGAAAGAAGGCCATAGATGTGATGTTAAAAGAGCATAAACAGTCAATAGTACATGTATATGAAAATTAAAACATGAAAACATGAAACCAAAAAAATATATATAAGTATCTGTATATAAACCAAAATATGGTAATAAATGTGTATATAAATAAGTAAATATGTAAATAAATGAATAAATATGTATATACAATTATATATCTACATATCCAATAATAATGCCTATATTTAGAATAAATTTGATTTAAATCGCGTATCAATATATAGAAAAATATGTATATGAATATCTAAAAATATAAAATATATATATCAATTCAACTATAAATATAAATTACCCATGGAATATGAGATATAAATAATGAGTATAAAATGTATATGTATAACGATAATAATAATAAAGTAATATTGCAACCAGAATATTAGGTTATATACCATGTAGCAAAGTTAGGAATTATTTATTTGAAACTATAGAACATAATTCAGAATATGGTCATAGTATCTAACGCTTTCTATTCTTTAAAACAGGTTTGATAGAAACTGAAGTATTCAAGCCTGGGTAACTATGAGCATTAAATTTTAGAATCCACTTTAATTCTGCCAGGGCAAGATTGTTAGTATTGTCACGACCTCTAGGGTTCAGAGTTACTTTTTCAAGTACCCTGAATGAAAAAGTATGTTCTTTGAATTTTACTATATGTTGAGCTAATGCATTGGTATTTGCTTCTCTCTTTATCTCATATAGATGGTCATAGATACGATCAGTTAATCTTCTTTTTGTCAATCCTATATAGAATGCAGTGCATTCTATACAAGTGGCTAAGTATACCAGGTTTCTGGTCTGACATGTAGCTGAAACATTGACATAATGAGTAAAGCCTAGTGTGGGATGAACAAAAGTCAGGTCAGAACAAATAAATTTACACCTAGTACAAATACCACATGAAACAGTCCCCTTTCTTGGGGTAAATTTCTTTACATTTGATGCATAGTCTTTACATAAAATTTGTTTTAGATTAAAGCAATTCTTGTACAAAAAAGAGGGGTAGGTACCCACCAAGTTAGTTACCAAAGTGTCAGTCTGCAATATGTTCCAATTGTTTCGTATAATCTTCTCCAAACATTTCACATCACTGGTATATTTTATAATGTATGGTATTCTTATATTATCATTGACTTTTTTATGTATAAAAGAAAAAGGTTTCTTAGTCATGTGTAGTGCAGAATCTAAAGGATGTATAACATTGTTTTTAATGGAATTAACAAGCTCATAGTCATAGCCTCTATTCAAAAAGAATTGTTCTAATAGGTCAGCTTCTTTTTCCAAAATTATATTATCTTGACAAAGTCTGGTCAATCTAGTGAACTGGCTCTTAACTATTCCTGGGAACATATGCCTAGGATGCATACTGCTGAAATGAAGTAATGTATTAGTCCACGTTGGTTTTCTAAAAATGGAAGATGTAATTTTTCCATATTCATTTAATGTTAGGGAGACATCCAGAAATTCTACTTGTTTCGTTGAAGCTTCTACTGTGAATTTCAAATAAGTGGTGGTAGTTTCTAAATGATGTAGGAAATGTGTAAATTCCTCTAGGGTACCTTGCCATATTAAAAGAACATCGTCTACAAAACGTTTGTAAAATTTAATTTTATCAAAGGTAGGATTAGTAAACAGATGCTCCTTTTCCCAATTCAAAACCACTAAATTTGCATACGTATTTGCGCATTGGGTGCCCATAGCTACACCCCATGTCTGCAAATACGTAATGCCATCAAACATACAGATGTTGTTATTGAGTACTAAATCCAATAGTTGACAAATTAGGATAACTTTCTCAGTCGAGAAGTTAGTATCTCTCACAAGTAGTTCTCTGATTGCTTCCAAACCCAAATCATTGGGAATGGACGTAAAAAGATTTTTTACATCAAGAGTTATCAGCATATACTTATTAGTCCTAACATTCAGTGCTACATCCTTAAGGCTGCTTAACAAATCATAAGTATCTTTTAATAAAGATGGAACTGTATCCACTACAGGCCTAAGGAATTTTTCAAGGGCAATGGAAATAGTGGCAGTTACCCAATTACAGCCTGAAACTATAGGCCTAAGGGGTATAGGTTTTACTTGTTTATGAATCTTTGGCAGACCTTTTATTGTGGGAATTGTAGGAAACTCTATGTACAGATATTTATACTCTTCTAGAGTGACTTGTCGACACATAAGAAGGTCATGCAAAGTTGCATGTACATTAGCTATTATAGAGCAAACTTTTTTCTGAGAAATGATGGAATAAGTTTCTCGATCAGATAACATATTTAGCATCAGCGTGTTATAATCCACAGTATTCATGACTATGATTCCACCACCTTTGTCAGCAGGTCTAAAAGTGATATCAGAAAGCTGCTTGAATTTTCCCAAGGATGTCATTTCACTAGGTGTTAAATTTACATATGCAATTCTTTTCTTTTTAGTAGAGAAAAGTTTGTAAAAATCCCTCTCACAAGCTTTCAGAAAACACTCTAAGCTAAAAGGAAGTGGAGGTGAAAAGTTACTTTTTTGTCTTGGAATCATTGAGTCAGGGTGTAAAGGTTCATTACTTTGTGCTACTGTGGTATTTTTAAAAAACATTTTCAAGGCTATACTTCTACAGAAAATACGTAACTCACATAACACTTCAGCCAAGTTACTGCAATATGCTGGTATAAAATTTAAGCCCTTGTTAATCAGGCTAACATCAGATAAACACAAGTCATAATCAGATAAATTGACAAATATATCAGTCACATCCTTTGCCTTCGTGTTGTTCCATAACTCTCCTCGGATACTTTCCTTTTTCTTGGCCCTCTGCTTTGAGAGCGTCCTCTCCCTTGGTTTTGTAGTTTTATGGGATATGGTAAAAAACGACTTGTGTCTTGAGCAACTTTGGGTTTCGCACCTAATCGATTGTCTTTTTGTATATTGACAAAGGCTAATTGGTTAGGTGGTGGTGTAGCAGAGTAAGCAGTTAGTCTAGGAAAATCCGATTCACTAGATTGAGCAGCAACATTGTCAATTGTGGACAGAGTAGGCAAGGCCAAGCCTCCAGCAGATGAAGAAGCATCAGTATGGTGTATAACATCATCAGTAGTGTGTATAGGGGAGGCCGGTCTTTGCGCTCGAGTTTGTGTGTTATTATGCCTGGGCCAAACAAAAATCTGACCTGTTTGGAAGTCATTAAAGTCCCTCTGTAACTTTTTCAATTTTATCTGTTTCAATTTCTCACTAAAAGAATTTACTTGTGAGAAAATGGTTTGCAGTCTATTCTTAGCATAGTCTGATTTAAATTTATCAGTCAAATTTTTATACATTGTATCTATTTCAGTGCGCAACTTAGTCTCAAGCGGTAAAAAGTATTCATTTAAAAGTGACATGTACCTGAAACCTTGTTCAATATTTAAGTCCTGCCACTTTTTCAAAAGCATCGGGTGATTGGTTCCATACGACGGCATACAAAAAACGCGCATTCCTCGGGGTACAATGCGATGGTGTATAGAGGCTTCAAGGTGTTGCCTTTGCCAGGCATACCTTTGCAGCAAATACAACTTGTCTTCAAAGTCTTTCACAGTCTGGTTGAAATCTGCAAGATTTTCTTCCGGTAAAATAGGTGTGGGAGGGTTAAGCGACCCTCCTAATTCCAAAGCCAATAAAGGGTTAGGAACATGATGTAAAAGTCCTTCTGGTATAGCTGAAAATTCCCTCGACTCTGGTCTATAGTCAAGTTCTACTGTTGTAGAATCCATCGCGTAGAACAGTTACCACACAAACTAGAAGTTACAAAAAAACCCAAGAGGTAACTGCAGCTCCAAGAGATCAGGTAACACAAACGAATCCAATGTAAAAAGCAGAAACCTGATCTCACCACGATGTAAATGACAAGTTGAAATGCAGATAATTGTTCCAAAACACAATCAACAGCTGTAGTAAAAGTATAAAACTCTTCTTTAATATAGATACAAAGGGTGAAGGTAAGCGCTTTCGCGTGGTCACAGCCACGCTTCTTCAGACAATGAAAACCCTACATAGAAGTGTTTAAATATTGCTTTGTTTAAAAGCCAAGCCCCATATAATTGAATGCTTCAATTATTATTTAAAGCGGCATTGCCATCATTGCATACATTGTGAACAGCTAAAAGATCTAAAACATATAGCCAGTATAATACTCAGAGTACATCTTAAAGACAAAAGTGTTTAACATTCAAATAAATGAATAATGAATTTATTACATTTCATAAACAGTTCTATATCTAATTGAAGAAATCAACAAGCAAACAAGCAGGCAAACAAGTTCCTGCTAGTCTAAACCCTAGCGAGCATTTCAAAGTAAGAAAATTTTTTATATGTAGTTACTGTCGTAACTAGAGCCACATTTCATTAGACGGAAAGTAGTTGAGCATCTGTAATACTTTTAGACACAGGAAGAGAAACCTTTCTGAACTATTCCAATCTAAGGATATAACATGAATACACAAATGTATAAGCAATACTTGCATTTTTTAAAAACGAACGTAATAAAATCAATTAATTTGATAAAAGTATGTTAAACCTTATTATAGCAACACAAACAAAACTGGTATACGACTACTAATAGTAATCAAACATCTTAGCACAATTTTAGATATAGATAAACGCAAAAACAAAAATATAAAATATATAAACCTCATAGATATAAGTATAAATCAGACTATCCAAGAAGCGCTAGTATCTGAAAATGTATAAGCGCATCCAATAAACTGCAACAACTTTATAAAAATGAAAGCCTTACATGAGTGCTGAAATAACGAAGCTGCCTATTACGTATTAGAAAGAAGGCCATAGATGTGATGTTAAAAGAGCATAAACAGTCAATAGTACATGTATATGAAAATTAAAACATGAAAACATGAAACCAAAAAAATATATATAAGTATCTGTATATAAACCAAAATATGGTGATAAATGTGTATATAGAGATTCTGATATTAGGATTATGAAAGCTGACAAAGGAGCTGGCATAGTGGTTATGTATACTAGCAGTTATAATAGTAAAATGGAAACGTATCCTTTCTAACAAAGTTAAATATAAAGTAGTTTCACCTGATGACATTTCCCAAAGATTTCTTTCCATTGACAATACTCTTAACAGACTGTATTGAGAAGGTTTAATCTCAGAGGAAGAAAGGGAGTTTATGGAAGTGAAATTCCCACAGGTAGGCAGAATGTTTGGGATCCCAAAGACTCATAAAGACCTGATAGATCCCCCCTCAGGCACATTGCAGCACCTAGAAAAACTAAGACAGAATTTATCTCAGATCTCTTGGATTTTTTTCTGAACCCTTTTGTTCAGAAATCACAATTCTATCTTAAAGACCCCTTAAATAAAATCTTCAAATTCTCACCCACTGAAGGACAATACATACTGGTCACACTTGACATTGTAGCTCTTTACCCTAGCACCCCACATCTGGAAGGTTTAGAGTATGTGTTGAATTACCTGACCAAACACACCAGCACCCCTCCCCTTAGGGCAGACATCTTGGTTACTTTATTGAAGCTAGTTCTGGTAAATATTTTTTTCTCTTTTAATGGTGTTATTTATCAACAACTTGATGGGGTGGCAATGGGAGCCAAAATAGCTCCCACTTATTCTAACGTAGTGCTAAGCTCTTGGGAAGCAGGCACTCTTTGCAAGATTGAAGGTTTTCAGTGTGTCAGGGTATACAAATGTTACATTGATGACATTTGTTTCATTTGGGAAGCGTCTGAATTAGAGCTGGATAATTTTCATTACAGGATTACCCAGAGTATCAGTTTCTTAGATTTTACCATCTTGGGTAAAGTGAATGAAGTTAATTTCCTTGAAGTTAGTTTGGCCAGGGATCCTGTTTCTTTCAAGTTTAACAACTACTTAGACTTCTCTAGCCAGCATCCCCCTTTTATGAAGAGGAATATAGTTAAGGGACAGTTTGTGTGAATTAGCAGGATTGTGAGTGAGGATGATATTTTCATTAAAGAAAGTCAATTTCTTAAATGGTTAGTTTTAGAAAAACATTACCAGAAAAATTGGTTAAGGACATCCTCACTGATATTATTGTTCACAGGCAAAACAAATATTCACCCATCCTTAAATCTGGTTCCAGCCCTCATCCAGATTCCCAAGTCCCATGTCGCTTGATGGGAGGGACTATTAGAAAGATATTGTCCAGGAACTTGAGAACTATTAACAGTAGCCTAGATTTGGAAAGAATATTGGGTCCCAGTCCTAGCTTTTGATATAGAAAGACTATGTCCCTGAAGTCAGATTTTGAACAGAATACCCCTTCGATTACCAATCTCCCTTCCCAGGGTACAGGTATGTTCTGTTGTGGCAAGTATGTGTGCTGCCCTTTCATTTCTCAAGGGGATGTGTTCTTTTTACAAAATCTCAAATTAGAGATTCGATTTCAAGAAGCTTTTAATTGTAACTCCATTAATATAGTCTGCCTTGCAGTGTGTGACTGTTGCAAAGCGTTTTATGTGGGCAAAACCACAAGGAAATTAAGTGATCGTATTAAAGAACACAGACAAGCACTTAGAAAGAGAGACATTAAGAATGCTTTAGCTAAACACGCTTTTAATAATGCACAGTGCAATGCTTTCCATTTTGTGGTTCTTGGAACATGTTGCTTTGTCTTTTGGTGACTGCAGTCTCCTTCTGGAAGTTAAAGAATTGAGATGGCAAGTTAAATTACAGGCAGACACACCCCCTGGACTCAGTGGGAACATTAGTGTTAGAAGCATCCTTAATTGGATTAGATAGGGAGGACACACCCCCTCCAGAATGTTAATTTTTTTTCCGACTAGTTCTTATTTCATTCCACTATTTTTCTGATGAAGTTCAACTGGTTAACACTACTTTAACAAATGAAAGTGCTTAATATTTTCATATTTTTCAGACTGTTTTGGATTCTATCTTGTGGATTGTTTGTATCGAAGTAGTTTTTAATGAACAAGGAATTTCTGATTTGAACTATTGGTCTCACTCTCCTTATTGTGCAGCAGTGGGCTCAGTGCTGAACCCTGATGTACACCCACTCCCACTTGGAACCCCTCTGTGAGGCCGAACACTGTTCGTACTTGAATCATTGGGTCCTTGTACATAGCCTGCACTAATTCTACCAATGTTTCTGGGACTTCAAACCACTGCAGTACTGCCCTGATTAACTTTCTTGGGACCTTGTCATATGCTTTCTCCAAGTCTAGGAATGCCCAATTGGACTGTCTCCTCATCTCTGGCTTCTTCTCAGGTATTTGTCTCAATGCAAACATCGAGTCAATTGTGCTGCATCCTGATCTGAATTCAAACTGCACATCTCCCATCTTACATTCTACTACTCTGCGTATCCGTTTATCAATCACCCTCTCCAGAACTTTCATACAGTGTGATAGGAGTTTGATGCATCTGTACTGCCAACAGTTGTGGATGTCCCCTTTGTTCTTGCCCACTGGCACGAGTATGCTTGTTCTTCAGTCATCTGGGATACGCCTTTCTCTCCACACTACTATTAGTACCCTCAGGAGCCATTTTTCCCCTATCTCACCCAGCATTGTTATCATATCTGCTGGACATCATCTGAACCTGCTGCTTTCCCTGACTTCATCTTCCTTAGTGATGTTCTTACTTCTTCTAGGGTGGGCTCCTCTTCTTCACTCATCGTAGGCTGTTTTTGGGGCAGTACAGCTTCTGTGGGGGTTTCTTCATTCAGGAGCTGCTGGAAGTGCTCCTTCCATTTGCCTTTTATGTCCTCTAGATTGGTGAGCAGGTTATTGCTGACATCCCTTATGAAGGGTGTCCGACTATCTTTTTTATCTTTCTGTCCTTGCCTTGCAATCTAATATAGTATGTTATGTAGTCCTATTTTGCCTACATTCTTACCCGTGGGTTCTCGGCCGATTATATACTAGCTCGAAGTCTTTCATTGGCTGGGCTAAGCAGGTATCCCAAGGTGCACCGCTCCATATCCCCAGATCTTGTTTGCCGCTTGGGTAGCTCGGACGTGGTCTCGGTTGGCTGTGGCTAAGTACCCTCTTTTTTGCTATTTCTGTTAGAGAAATTTGATATTTCATACCCAAAAGCTATTTTGATAGCTATTTCTTGTTGCTGTTGCTGTGTTTGAGTGTGGTACTTGTGTTTTTTGGTATCCCTAACTGTTCCAGCAGGCTAGGCCCATTTTAGTTAGAGGACCTAGTCCTCCCCTCTGTTGTTAGATAAGCTATTAGTGTGATTGTGTTTTGTCTGTGTGTCCCCTTAGAAGAACCGTTTCAGTTAGAGGTTCTTAGATTGTGTTGAGTTTTTCTGGTGTATCTACTTTGTGTATTGTTCCCGCCCTTTTTTGTGATTTGTGTCTAGGTGGTTTCGCTTAGCACTAGTTATAAGATGTCTAAGGATCAGAAGGAGCATAAGCCTTCTGGCTTTAAAAAATGTTCCAAGTGTGGATATAAGATGTCCATCACGGATGGACACTCTGTGTGTGTTTACTGCCTTGGAGCCATCCATTTACAGGAGTCGTGTAGCTTTTGCCACGCTTTCAGTCCTAGGGTGCTCCAGGAGAGAAAAAATAAATTAATATTGAAGGGACTTCTAAAACCGTCGTTTGAGGAAGCTATAGACTCGGCTTCCAGTTCTCAGTCAAAATCAAAAGCTTCCAAGGCTAAGAAAAGGTCTCTGGCTCCATCTGTCTCTTCAGAGCCTCTGGAGAAGATTACTGTACTGGACTCTACTTCCTCAGCTCCACTGTCCTCGGGGCCACAGGAGGTATCAGTGTTAACTGAATTGGCATCAGCTCCTATCATTCTTGAACCCATTCGGAGCCAGTCGCCCAGTGTGAGGCATGGTTCACTTGACAAGAGATCCCAATCTCCATTGCTCTTCTCCAAATCCTCCAGGCTTTCTGATTTGCATGTTGATAGGGTGGTGCAGAGGCTCCTGCAGTCGCCGGTGTTGGCTAAATTGTTCTCGGCTCTGACCCACTCCGCTCCGGAGCCATTTTCTATGACCGTTTTGATGATTCCTCCTCCGAGCACATCCTTGTCATCGGAGCTGGTATGCTCCGTTCCAAGTGATGTTCCTACGCCGGCTCCGATACCCCCTCAGGGTCTATCGGTGCCGACCTCGGCTCTGACCATGTCGGCTCCGTCCACAGGGTTCGGGACTCGGGTCTCTTCGGTCAGGCCCAAGGGGGACACTTGGGGACATCTGTTGGTTCCGAGTCTCCCACTCGGTGCATCGGCTTGTGGGACCCTGGTCCCGGTCGTGGCCTTGGAGGCTGGCCGGTCCTCGGACTCAGGGGGACTGGCCTTCGAGGCCATGCGGAGCGCGCTGGCCAGGTCGTCAGCTATATCACACGGGTCGGTCATTCCGTCCCCCACCACCCCGGCGAGAGCCTCTGATACTCACCTATCCATGGACAGTAGAGTGCCAGGCCCTAAGGATACTCCCACGAGCGGTCCCCAACTTTCTGAGGGTCTCCCAGAGTTCGTGCCTGAGGAGCCTCCTAGAAAGAAATTGTGCAAGAGGAAGCACATAGACTCCCAGGATGAGTCTCTCACCTCAGATACCGACCTTGAGGAATCGGAAGGGTCCCCCAAGTCATTCTCCAATGATGTTTCCTTCTCCGATATCCTGGAGATACTGAAACAAAGAGGTGACTGGCCTTCCAAAGCTCCTACCGAGGAGGAGTCAGTATTCCTTAAGGCTTTTGGTGCTCAACCCTCCACCTCCTGGGTGTCTCCACCCTTCAATGAACTTCTTGACCTCATTTGTCGAAGAGTGTGGGAAAACCCCGATTCTGTGGAGCCCGTGCCCAGGCGTCCCAACAAATTCCTTTCTGCCCCCCCAGGGCAAAGAGTTTCTGTCTAAAGGAGTCCCTGTAGATGCCATGGTGGTGGCAGCAGCCACCCAGAAGGAAGTAGCAGAGTCTTCTTCTTCCGTCCATCCTCCTAACAAGGAGTCTAGGACCATGGATCGGTACGGGAAGCGTACCCTATCTTCAGCAATCTTCACTCTACGGTCGCTGAATTATCTGTCTCACTTCACTCGGCTCCAGAGAGATCTCCTCAAAGAGTTGGGAGATACTCTTGCGGGTAACATACCTGAGGCGGTGGCTCAGACAGTTAACGCCCAGGTCTCTACCTTCAACTCCATTGCTAACTCGTCCATGCGGCTCATTTCGTATGCAGCCGAGGGAGCGGGTAGGGCAGCAAGCTCAGGGGTCACCCTTAGAAGGCAAGCCTGGCTGCGCCTGTGTCACTTTGCGGAGGCCTTCAAGTCTTCCTTCACTGACGCCCCCTTTGACGGTTCCTCCTTGTTTGAGACCAAAGTGAAAGACACCCTCACCAAGTGCAAGCAAGAGGGGTCCATTTTCCCTTCCTTCTAGGCCTTATCCCAAGGCCTAGCAGGGGGGAAGATGTGGTTCAGGAAATAACAGAGGTTTTTTCCTGCCGCACAAGGTGAACCCCCCTCCAGAGGCAGGGGAGGGGGGTTATTCAGGGAGACGTCACCCCAGAGGCAGAGGGGGGCCCCGCAATTCAGGAGACCGCGATTCTTTTCGTGGCTCTCCATACTCTTGTTCCTGAGGGTGTGCCCCACTGCGCTTATCCGGAGACAGTCGGGGGTCGAATTTCCTTATATCCAGAAGCCTGGGAGAGCATTACCCAGGACCGATGGGTACTACGGATAATTTCCGGAGGTTACCTCATTCCATTCTCTTCAGAACCCCCGACAATCAGAAAAATCCCAGACGTTCCACCCAGTCAAAGGGATCAAGCAGCCTCAAAGGTCTCACTGCTGCTAGAAAAAGGAGCCATCCAGCATGTCCCCTCAGACCAAATCGGATTAGGGCCTTACTCAAGATTCTTTTTGGTGCCAAAAAGAACAGGGGACCTGAGACCCATACTAGATCTTGGTCAGCTAAACAGTTATGTACGCAAGTCCAAGTTCCGTATGGTCACACTACAATCGATTCTCCCATTGTTGAGAGAGGAGGTATGGATGTGCTCTATCGACCTCAAGGATACTTACTACCATGTGAAGATGGACAGAGCATCCAGGAGTCACCTACGCTTCTGGCTGGGAGCCAGTCATTTCCAGTTTTGAGCCCTGCCCTTTGGTCTCACCACAGCCCCCAGGGTGTTCACCAAGTGTATGGTGGTGGTTACGGCTCACTTGAGACGTCAGGGATTCCAGGTCTTTCCGTATCTGGACGACTGGCTCCTTACTGCCCCCACCAGGCATCAACTAGTTCAAATCAGGGACGCTACCATCAATCTATGTCACCGGTTGGGTATAATGATAAATTGAGAAAAATCTGCCTTATTGCCCTTACAGCATGTCACCTTTATAGGAGCAGAATTAGACACCATTCAAATGCGAGCATTTTTACCGCAGGAAAGGATCAGAGCATTGCAACAACAGATACACATGCTGATGCCCCTGAGACAAGCGAAGGCAAGAGTGGTTCTCCAACTCTTGGGGACCATGGCAGCAACAATCATGTTGGTCCCTCTTGCGAGATTACACATGAGAATTCTCCAATGGCTCCTCTTTGTTCAGTGGTCCTTCCAAAAACTGCCACTGTCTCATCCCATTTTACTCACGGACAGATGCAAGCAGGACCTCGGTTGGTGGCTGTGCACCAACAATTTAGACAGGGGAAAGCCCTTCGTTCCACCCATTCCCGTTGCCACGGTGACCACGGACGCCTCCCAGATGGGGTGGGGGGGCATTATCTTGGCAGGACTGTCCAAGGCACGTGGCAAGAACACGAGATACATCTGCATATAAATGTCCTAGAGATGAGAGCAGTGCTTCTTGCGTTGCAGGCACTTCAGAATGTTCTTCCCCTAGGGACGATTGCGATACACTCAGACAACATGTCAGTAGTGTGGTATCTAAACAAACAAGGGGGAACAAGGTCTTACCCTCTGTGCAGAGAGGCCATGTGAGTGTGGCATTGGGCAATAACTTCCCAACGGTTTCTGGTGGCAATGCACATTCCGGGGAAGTCCAACGTGATTGCGGACAGACTAAGCAGAGCTATCCTGATGCCTTACGAGTGGTCCCTGAATCGCCTGGTTGCAGAGCGAATCTTCAGCAGATGGGGTCAGCCTTGCTGTGACCTTTTTGCCAGTCCCCTCAATGTGAAATGCAGCAACTACTTCACGCTGATCCCCCCACAGGGGGAGTCACCCAGGGACGCTCTGGTTCACGATTGTCTCCCCCCGGTCTGCTTTATGCTTTCCCTCTGTTTCCCTTGCTGTCAAAGGTGATTCAGAAAGCGCAATCCTTGGGAAGCAGAATGATTCTGATTGCTCCAGTATGGCCTCACCAAGTTTGGTTCCCCTTCCTTCAGCAATTCACTGTGGACACTCCTTGGACTCTGGACCCTCAACCAGATTTACTGACACACATGTTGGGACAGTTCCACCCCTCCCTGATGACCCTCCGGTTGACAGCCTGGCTACTCCAATTCCATCGTTAGTCAGACTTCATAATTTTTCACCGGAAGTGGCCCATATCTTAGCATCCTCTCATAAACCATCCACTAGGAAGATTTATTCCAGTAAATGGAAAAGGTTTTCTATCTGGGCACATACTAGAGGCATTGATCCTTACACAGCCCCAATAGATTCAGTTCTGGAGTTTTTGTCTATTCTCTTCCATCAGGGTTCTGCATCAGCCACCATCAAAGTTCAACTGGCAGTGATCTCTAATTTCCACGTAGCAAATGAGCCTAGTCTCATTGCGCACAGACTATGCAAGGCTTTCCTAAAAGGTACTCTATTGCTCCGTCCACCAGTGTCCGAGTCTATTATGCCCTGGGATCTCAGTTTTGTTTTACAAGCCCTTACCTTACCACCCTTTGAGCCTGCAGCTATCTGCGAATTGAAATTCCTGACCTGGAAAACAGCCTTCTTAACAACAATCACTTCAGCAAGGCGAGTTTCAGAAATTCAAGCCCTTTCCATCAAACCTCCATATTTAATCTTCCATAAAGACAGGGTCTCTCTCAGACCAAACCCCTCGTTCCTTCCTAAAGTGGCTTCCATGTCTAACCTAAATCAGTCCATTGAGCTGCCTGTTTTCTTTCCCCACTTTTCTAATAAGGCAGAATTTAGATTTCACCAGTTGGATGCACATAGACAATTACGCTTCTATCTACACTGAACAAAAGATATCCGAATGTTGGATCAACTTTTCATTTCCTTTTCAGAAAACCGAATGGGTTCCCCGGTATCCAAAGTCACACTGTCTAGATGGATATCTAACTGTATCTCTTTCATCTATCAAGCGGGAGGAAAGGATCTGCCATTTCCAGTCAAGGCTCATTCTATTTGGGCTGTTTCCACATTCACAGCCTATCAAGCCAGATTGTTAATGGATGATATATGTGCTGCAGCTACTTGGGCTTCTCCTCACACATTTGTTTCTCATTACAAATTGGACGTGGTCTCCAGGGGCAGGTCTTCCTTTGGCTCCACAGTTCTCAGGAGTATTTTCCTATGAGCCACCCAGGATGTAGGTGCTAGGGACGCTCTCCCATGGGTAAGAATGTAGGCGAGATAGGACTACATAGCATCAAGAAGTTATGTACTCACCATAACGTTCGATGTATGTAGTCCATCTCGCCTCACATTCTTACTTACCCTCCCACCTTCCCCCTGCCTGGAGGATTTGGAGGTTGGATTGTCATATGCACAATTCCCTGGTTTAGCTTATTCCTTACCTGGGTGTGATGTATGTGATGTCTGCATGGAGTACAAATGAGTTGCAGCAAACTAGATCTGGGGATATGGAGCAGTGCACCTTGGGATACCTGCTTAGCCCAGCCAATGAAAGTCTTCGAGCTAGTATATAATCGGCCAAGTCGGAGCTGATAGTCGGCTCCGAACCCACGGGTAAGAATGTGAGGCGAGATGGACTACATACATTGAACGTTATGGTGAGTACATAACTTCTTGTTCTTTGTGCCCCTTACTGAGTCACTTTCCAGAAGTTGGTAGAGTGCCTCTGATGCCCTATTCTTTGGTATTGCAACTTCTTTCTTAGCATCTTTGTTAGCCAACCAGTAGTCCTTCCTAGCGTGGTCAGTCTTTTCTATCTCCCACTTCTTCCTGCACTCCTCCTTTCTTTTGATGACTTCCTGGACTTCTGCATTCCACCACTAGCTTTCCTTATGTATCTTATTTCCATACCTGGATCGGCCACATATCTTTTCTGTAGTCCTAACACATACTGTTTTTAGGTGCTGCCATTCTTCCTCAACTCCACCTATTTCCTCCTCTTCTTGGGGTGCTAGAACCCTGAGAAATTCCTTGAAGTGTACTTTCTCTCCAGTCAACTTCCAGGTCTTCAGCCTGGTCTCTGTTGACCTTAGAGCGTTCTCTGACAACTGCTTATGCCAACTAGTGGTTTATGCTGTGGGCTGACTGTTTCACTGGGGATGACACTGCAATCATGGATTCTACCCCAGTGCCTTTTCCTTACTAGGAGGAAGTCTACCTGAGTTGCATGTTGACTACTCTTGTATGTGATCTTGTGACTGTCTCTCTTTATAGGTTCATAGGTAGGTACTAAGCTATCGGTCCAAAGGCCTACATAAGCCTAGCCAGCAAGGTACCATAGCGTACGCCACCCAAGAAAGTTATTTTCCTGTGCCACTGTCCAGCAGAGATGCAGAAGTGATCCCCGGGGTGTATTTCCTATTTCCCATCCACTCATCAAGATTTTTCTTGAAGAGCGCTAATGAAAAACCTCATTTGACATAGATGGGTAGCTTGTTCCAGAGGATAGGAAGGCTCTGGGACAGGAATCTATCCCTCCAGCGTGTCCTGTTTATTGTGGTGACAAGGTTTAGGTCCCTAGAGCGTGTAGTTTGGAGGGATTGGGATTTCTTTAGGTGTAGCATGTCCAACAGCTCTGGGATTGACATAGCTTTATATGTTAGGCAGAGATCACCTCATAGTAGTCGGTATGCTACGGAGTAAAGCTGGAGTTTTTGAGGCGGTCAGTGTAGGGCACTTGTTTGAGGCCAGTAATCCTCTTTGTGAGGTACTTCTGTGGCCTTTCCAGCTGCTGCAGATGTCTTGTGAGGTACATTCCAAAAGGGGCATTGTACTCTATAATGGGTCTAATGAGTGATGAGTAGAGGGGAACAATGACCTCTTTTTTCCTGGATGAGAAGCCTTTTATAATGAGGTGTGCCACGTAGAAGGACTTCCTGACTACTGTGGCGATGTGACTATCAAAGGAGAGACTACTGTCCACCTGGGTCCCAAGGTCTCTTATCACGCATTCGGTGTGAAGTAGATTGCTGCCTATGTGGTAGTAGTTCATGGGTACAGAGTTTTTACCAAAGGGGATGACACTGCACTTTTTGGCATTGAGCTTGAGGCCATGGCTCTGACACCAGGCATCTGTCTCAGTGAGGCCCTTCTGTAGGATGTCCACATCATTTGGGGACTTGACTCTGGCTCCTAGTTTGCAGTCATCTGTGAACTTTGTCAGCCAGAGGCCTTCTGTGTTAGCCTGTACTTCAGAGAAGTAAATACCAAACAGGAGAGGTCCCAGGACGGAACTCTGTGGCACTCCACTTGTCACTGCCTTGTGGTCAGATTTGGAGTCTGCAACTTTTACAATGTGGGTTCTGTCAGTGAGCCAGTTAGCAACCCATCTTGTGACGTAGGGATTTATACCTATTTTAGTGAGTTTAGTTATAATTCCAGAATGGGGGATGTTGTTGAAAGCCTTGGCGAGATCAAGATAGGCTGTGTGAACCGCCTTACCCTCATCCATAGCTTTGGTGACTGCCTCAAAGAAGTCGATCAGGTTCAGGAGGCATGATCTGCCTTTCACAAACCTGAACTGGGTGGGATCCAAAGTTGGAGGTTACCAAGTTACCAATGTCTTTGTTTATGAGTTCCTTGATGATACGTTCCATGGCCTTGCAGACCAGGCTCGTCAGGCTAATAGGTCGATAGTTCCTGGGATCAGTGGTGGCTCCCCCTTTGTGGAGTGGCATAACTGTTGCTGTGCACCATTCAGTGGGCACAAAGCCTGATGCAAGGCTATTATTGAACATGGTGCTTAAGTGGGGAGCCAGTTCATTCTGAAGTTCATTTAAAACGCAGCCTGGGATGTTGTCCCAGGATGCTTTGTTTTTGGCTTTAGAGAGTGCAGCTTTTACCTGCGTAGTTGTGATTACACGGACTCTGCATTCTTCTTGTATAGATATGGGCCCTTTAGGGGGTGAGAGGGGGGTAAAGTTAGCACTGAACCAATCTTCCAGGATGTTGGCAATATCAGTTGGTTCTGTAATTTTCCTTTGCGCTGTAACTCAGAGCAGATATGGGTGTTGCCATCTAGACATAGCTATAGAATGCTTTGTGGTTGTGCTTGGATTTAGTGGCAATTTTGTTTTCATAGCTAGCTTTGGAGGATCTTATAAGGGATCTCAGCTTCTTACTGAGGCTGACCAGGGAGCTCCTCCACTCATGGAATTTTACTCTCTTTTGCAACAGTTTCTTCCTTCTGTTGTACAGTTTGTTTATGGCAGGGAACCACCAGATTGGCTTCCTTTTTTTGGAGGATAGCGTCTTGATTCTGTTTGGGATAGCACGATCCATGCACTTGTGTAAGTGCTTATAGAGTGCATTTGTGTAGGATTCAGCAGTTGTAACTGTATTGTCCATCTGCATGGGTGTCATGAAGTTCACCACTTCTGTCTTAAGAAGCATGAAGTTGGCTTTGGAGAAATTTTTTACTGTGGTTTCCTTAATGGGGGGTGGGATGTGGATATCAAGGGTGATAAGCTTATGGTCGGATCGGACCAACGAGGAGTTGACTTCAGGTGTGGAACACCGGTCACTCATGTTGGTAATGACTAGGTTTAGGATATTGTTGCCCCTGATGGGGGTGTGGATAAGTTGATCTAGGGCATTGGAGTTTATGAATTCCAGAAAGCGTTGAGCTAAGGAGTTGGTACACGAGTAGTTTTCCCAGTTAATGGTGGGGTAGTTGAAGTCACCCATTATTAGGGTGTTTGGTTGAACCCTAATATTTTCCAGTACATCAAGAAAAGAGGAGCGGGAATCCTGGGACATGGTGGGGGATCTGTAGCAAGCTACAATTTGGATTGCAGTTTTTCCGAGAGTTAGTTGCAGTTGAATAACCTCGGATGCATTATGCTGAGCAGCTAGCCTGGAGGTGTGGATATCCTTAATGAATATTGACACACCTCCACCTTTGGTGTTTCGCTCAAGGTTACATGGCCGAAAAGTGTGTTATGAGTTATAGCCTGGTAGTGCAGGGGTGCTCTCTGGAGCCTTGAACCAGGTCTCAGTCACTGAACAGATATCAATGTTCTCCATTTTAAGGAGTGCCTCGTATGAGTGCATTTTGAGATTTAGACTTTTAGAATTGAGTAGCATTACCTTCAGTTTTTGTTTGCCTGTTCCTGTTATGGTAGTGAATTTGTTATTTGAACCCTTCCTACAGAAGGCACTATAGGGGCAGCAAGAGCCTTAGCCAGTATCCGGAATCCCAGGGGCGACAGGTGCAGGCCATCTGTGGCAAAGCATCATGGTCTGTCGACCATGTCATCCCAAGCAGACAGATACTGGATCCCCTTAGAATGAAACCAGAAGCTTAACCAATTGTTGAAGTCAATCATTTTGTCCTTGTACTGCGGTATCATTCTGGGCGATGGCAGAATGCTTCTCAGGGCTAGTGTCATACCTGCCTGGTCTACAAGATCGGAGAGCTCTTCCATGTCTCTTTTCATGTAGTCCAGGGAGGTATGTCTCAGATCATTCACACCAACATGGACAATGACAGAGTCATATTTGTACTTGGTGTGGAGTGACCTGAGTGTGTGGGTTATGTGGCGGATCCTGGCTCCCGACAGGCAGGTGACAGTAACCTTCTCCTTGTCTAGCCTGGTGAGTGGGACATCAGTGTGCCTGACTATAGAGTTACCTATGACTAGTGTGTTGGGTATGTTGTTTTGCCTTATTGGCTGTGATTGAGTGGCACACTGAGTCTGTGGGCTATGTGTCATTTGGGTTGTGTTGGGGGATGGAGGTTGCTTGCGTTTCTGCTTTGGAGGTCTCTGTTGCTTAGACAGATTATTATTGAGAGCCTTCACGAATGTTTTTGTGTTACTGTGTGTGGATTTTGGTGGTGTAGATTTAGTGAGACTATGTGATGAGTGTGGTGTGGTGCAAATGTTTAGCTTCTCCTCATGACTGTCAAGTTCAGTCTTGGTTGGAGAGAGCTTTACTTCCAGTTTGGCTAGATAAGTGCATCTCTCACAGGTTGTAGTGTTGGGTAGTAGGAGAGGGTTGTCAGTGTACATGAGGCAATTTCTACATTGCCTCAAGATGCCCAGATTCATCAGATAGACAGGAGAAAACAGTGGGAGATGACCCTTGGACATGCCTGAATAAAAAAACTATTTTCCTCTAGATAAGTGAGGAAAGTGAGTACAAGAGCTGTTTTTCTCTAAGCAAGTGAGAAAAGTAAGTTAAAAAACTGTTTTCCTCTAGGTAATGAGGAGGATAGAGTGCTATAGTAATTAGTAGCTTATTTAGTGCTTACAAGTTCTGAACAAGTGTTGAGCGTGAACAAGCAATTTTAAGTGCTAAAACTAAGAATCTGTATCTGCATTGGACGAGTTACAGGACAGAAACACGTGCAAATGCAGGCTTTCAAATCAGAAAGTTGAGAGAGAGGGAAGATATTGCCCAAATGGCCAATAACTACAATTTCTTGGCCAGAACCACTCCTTATGTGGTAGACAGGTTACCTAGTGCTTACCACTCCCACTGATAAGCTAGAAGGCTTCCCTCCAACACAGAAAGGTTTGGGGGGCTCAGAAGCTTACATACAGTCCTGGATACAGCAAATCTGTATCTGGAACACTAGTTACAGGAAAGGTCGGAAACAGGCTTACAGTTTTTTTTTTTTTTTTACAGAAATGTAGCAAAAACAGTAGTAAAAACAATTCACATGCAGTGCAAGCTAGCACACTTGAGTATGCAGCAATATTAGACATAACACAGTTTAAAAAATGCAATTAAATTAAAAAGGACTAAAAGCAAGTGCAGAAAGAGTTTATTAGGTAGAATGTGGTAAAGAGATGGGACTGGGGGAGTGTCCTAGATCAAATCTACAGTGGGGTGGGCAACTGCAACAGCCACCAAATTTAAACTACAAACCAAAAATAGGAAGGGTGGGTGGGACAAAACAGTTTCAACAGAGATCTAAGCAACAACTAACAGTACAAACTTTAAAACCAAAAAAATATTCTCAGCTCTGTATATTTGCCGATCAGTCTCTCAGAACAGTGAGACAACAGTTTCAACACAGATCTAAGCAACAAATAACAAACTCTATAACCAAAAAAAATATACTCAGCTCTGTATAATTGCAGATAATCTATAAAGCAGTCTCTCAGAACACAGGTTCCAGCAATTTGAATGCAGCTGTTACTATACCAACTGAAGAGACAGCAGAAAATGGAGGTGCAGTGGGGAAAACAGTTTCAACAGAGATCTAAGCAACAAGTAACAGTACAAATTTTAAAACAAAAAAATATTCTCAGCTCTGTATATTTGCCGATCAGTCTCTCAAAACAGTGAGGCAACAGTTTCAACACAGATCTAAGCAACAATTAAACTCTATAACCAAAAAATATATACTCAGCTCTGTATAATTGCAGATAATCTGTAAGGCAGTCTCTCAGAACACAGGTTCCAGCATTTTGAATGCAGCTGTTACTATACCAACTGAAGACACAGCAGAAAATGGGGGTGGGGAAAACAGTTTCAACAGAGATCTAAGCAACAACTAACAGTGCAAACCTTAAAACCAAAAAAATATTCTCAGCTCTGTATATTTGCCGATCAGTCTCTCAGAACAGTGAGATAACAGTTTCAACACAGATCTTAGCAACAATTAGCAAACTCTATAACCAAAAAATATATACTCAGCTCTGTATAATTGCAGATAATCTGTAAGGCAGTCTCTCAGAACACAGGTTCGAGCAATTTGAATGCAGCTGTTACTATACCAACTGAAGAGACAGCAGAAAATGGGGTGGGTGGGGAAAACAGTTTCAACAGAGATCTAAGCAACAACTAACAGTACAAACTTTAAAACCAAAAAAATATTCTCAGCTCTAGATATTTGCCAATCAGTCTGTCAGAACAGTGAGACAACAATTTCAACACAAATCTAAGCAACAATTAGCAAACTCTATAACCAAAAAAATATACTCAGCTCTATATAATTGCAGATAATCTGTAAGGCAGTCTCTCAGAACACAGGTTCCAGCATGTGTTTCTGAACCATGTGCTGGCTACTATCAAGCCGTTTGCCAGTCAGAAGTGTAGAATGGCTTCTCCTTCTTTATTCCTGTTGCCCCACCCATGTGGACCCAGGGAGTCCTCATATCCTGTTCTGTCTGTCCCGATAAGTGCATTCAAGTCACCCATTATCAACACCAATTCATGTTGTCCTGCTTTATCTAGTAGGTCCTGAAACTGCTGTCTGAATGCACTCTTTTCCTCACTATCACAAGCCTGCTCTGGGGCATAGGCTGAGATTATGAATACTGCTCTATCATTACACTGGAGTCTGACTGCCATGAGTCTGTCATTAATTCTGATGATATCCCTTACTGCCTTCTGAAGCCTCTCTCTCACCACAATTCCTATACCATTTCCAGCCTGCCCTCCACCTGAGTAGCAGACTCTGGATTCCAAGCCAAGTGGCTTTGCTGCACTGCCCTTCCATCTCATCTCTTGGATACATAAGATGTCCAGCCTCCTGTTTATCATCATGTCATCCACTTCCAAGCTGCGTCCTGTCAGTGAACCTACATTAAGTATAGCAATTCTCAGTTCATGTTATGCAGGTTGATTGATTTTACATCCAGCTTTCACTCAGCAGAACTATCCCAGGTAACCTAGGCTGGGCAACAAGACACCGGCCAGCCAGTAGCTTATTGACCCAGGGCTGCTGGGCTTTATGGTGGGCACACACTGGCCAATAGGGGCACATATAACCCCTCCCACCATTAGCAAGTGTCCCTGGCATGGGTGAGAGTAGGCCAGATCCTCAACCCACTTATCACTGGTAACTACCCATGCCCATTTTTGGCGACATTAGTCAACATGACCGAATCACCTAGAGCCATAGCTTACACTGTGAAGTGGCTAGCCCTGCCACGGCATGCAGTCTGTCATCCGTGTCCTCCTATCTTGAGGATACTGCGCACCACAATAGGTGCCCAAAGCAGTTGGTCTGTACAATGCTTCCCCCTATAGGGCACCATGTAGAGTCTGTGCTGCTGCCCACAGCGCCATTCATTTTTGAGTTTGAGATGGAAACACTCAGCATGTTTTTTGGACATGGGAGAAACCCCACGGGCTTATATGTATATACACACACACACACACACACACACACACACACACACACACATACGTATGTATATATGTATAAAATATACAAACACATGCAACAAGTATTGCTGTTTTGTGGGACTTGAATACAGTACCACCGGCATTCCATGCTGATGCCATTGCATCTAGATTAACAATAGCATTTCCTTCTTTCCATCTCACTGAGATAGTAAACCTTTTATACCTGTATGGATTCAGAGCCCTTTTACTGTTTAGTGTCAGTTCCAGAAAAATAATATTTGGCTGTTAAGTATGATATTGCTAACTAAGAAAGGATTAAGTGTAAGGATGCTGTTTATATTTATTTATTGATTGATTGATTGACTGATTGTCTTTTGTTTATTGGGAAAGTCCAACTCGGCATATGTCCCATTTTTATTGGATCCCTGGGGAGAAAAGCTCAGCATAAAACACATATTTACAATAAACAATAAAAACTGAACATTTTAAGCATTAGTTTGCAGGTGGTATTGCAACAAATAGTAAAGAGATTTATTGTATACTTTCGAAGTTATATTATTTTACATAAGTCAAAGACATGGTAATGTAATAGCTGGAGATACAAGAGCAACGATAATGCACATAGACCCAATGTATATTAATAAGGGAGGATGTCACTAGAGCAGGAACAGAAAATATAGGAGGAGGAAGAGTATAAACAGAAATAATCATGTAAAACATAAGTCGCAAAAGTTGTGACAGTAGAGAGGTTGTGTTAACAGTAGATAGGTAATGTGATGAGATGGGTAAGGGGTGTGTTTTAGTAGGGGAGGATTAAGGATATATATTAGTTGGATGAACATTAGTGGGGATGAAAGAGAGAGACACGTGGATAAGAGAGGTGAAAGAATCAGGGTGATTGGTAGCAGAGATTGGCAATGGGATAGAAATAGAAAGGTGGGTTTAGTCAAGATGTGAGCATAGCCATGGTTAAGTTAGGTGTTTTAGGTTGTGTTTGAAAGATGTGGTAACGTTGTCTTATTTTAGGGCGGGAGTGATGGAGTTCAGTGCTTAGCAACATAAATTGAGTAAAGTGAGTGCAGTTTAGTCATTGTTTCTAGTTAAACAGGAATAAGTTTCAGTTTGTTTAAAAGATAACTATGAACACAAAGTAAAATGCTACTTGAATAAAATGCTGATACCATCCAGACACACTGAAAATGTCAGTAATTCTGTGTACAGCTGTCCTAAATGACTGGACAAAACTGGTTGAAAAAGAGGCATAGTTGATGTAAAGTCATCCTAAGTAAAGCTAATGCATTTTGGGAAGGGGCATTTTAACAAACAAAATCATGTTAGTGTGGCATCTGTTTTCAGGTGGAACAAATTAAAAACATTAACTTCATCTAGTGCTATATGAATATGTATTTCAGCTTTAGTGGTCCTTTAGCAGACTTGTTCAGCGTTACTCAGTACTGGAGTGCCGATGGTTTATAAGAAGTTGTTTATAACAATTGCGCTGTACTTTTGTCTGTGTCATCCCACATGCATGCAATGTGACAACATGCATAAGTGCATTGATTCACACACTTTGTAGTCACTGGTAACGTTATAATGGAGGTATAATAAAGTAAAGGAAATAGTAAGAAGTTCAAATATAAAGGATGTCAAATGGGGTAAAGAAAAGGGCAGAGATATTGAAACAAAATTAAGAAAAGCTTCTAAATGGAAAACTCCAGGCCCAGATGTAGTACCTAACTACTGACCAAAAGTATTAACATCTTTACACAAAGATTTAGCCCTGAGGAAGAACTGCTTAAATGTGCACCCCAAACAGACACCAGCCTGGTTAAAATCAGGAAGAATGATACTCCTACTTAAGACTGAATCTGCAAGTTATCCTAAAAACTATAGACCAATAGTGTGCCTTACAATGATGTATAAATTATACACTGGAATTGATGCCGACAGAGTTTATGGTCATTTAGAAGAAAACTCAATCATAACAACAGAACAAATGGGTAACAAAAGAAAATTATATGGAACATTGGATCATTTGTTGTAAAATAAAATCATAATGGTGAATTGTAAAAAGGGGAAGAATCTAAGTGTGACATGGATAGATTACAAAAAAGCATTTGACAGCATCTCACATTAATGGAAAAAGGAGTACTTACAGATGTATAAGATACACCCTACATTGATCAGTTACATTAAAGTGACCATGAAACAGTGGCAAAACACTTTGGAGCTAGGCCGTGATAGAGGACAAATTATTATCCCAGGAATAAAAACTGAACGGGGATATTCCATGGTGACTCTTTGTTACTGCTGCTCTTTTGTCTTGCTCTTAACCTGTTAAGCTGTGTACTCAGCAGATTAGTTCATGGTTACAATGTGGCTCCCAGAAAACAACACAGTGTAAAGATTTCTCATCCTCTTTTTGTGGATAATTTAAACTGTATAATTCATCAGATGAGGAACTGAAAGCACCATTGGAGGTGGTCAAAACATTCTCAGATGATATAAGAATGTCATTTGGTCTTGATAAATATGCAAAAGTAACTTTTAAAGCAGGAAAGCTATTTGGGAATCAATGAAGGATCGACAATACAGCATGGGCAAATGCGAACAAAACTCAGTAATGAATTGTTTTTTGAAGAGTAAAATTAATACTGAAAACAGCCTGGACATTTAAGAACAAAGTTGAAGCTATAAACAATTTGCTCTTCCTGTTCTAACTTACAGTTTTGGGGTGATTGACTGGCCAAAAAGGTACTGGGTCAGTTGGACAGAAAAACAAGAAAAACCTTTCATGCTTATCAAATGATAAATAAAATTAGTGTATACCAAGATTATATATTCCTTGTTCTGAAGGAGGTTTGGGCCTCCTCAAAACTAATTACATATATAGATCTCCACTTGTAGGACTGCATACATTTTTGCTGACCTCATCAGATCCAAACATAGTGAATGTTTTGAAACAGGAAGAGAACAAGTCTAAGATGACTTTGCTGCATAATTTGCCAGAAGTTTATCGGTGTTAAGCTGGAATGGAAACCAAACCAGATGAAGACAAAAATCAGGCAGCAACTGAATGTGCCAGAAAAAAACAAAAGAAATAATATAACGAGAAGTATCAGACAAGAATGCAAGAAATGTGGAAAAGGCATAAATACATTTGCCAAGTACAGAAAACTCCTGGAACAACCTCATGTCAATCAGGATCTGACATAAGAGTATTTAAAGGAGAGGTGAATTTTAACTAAAAGATGAGAGAGTAATATTGGCAACCCAGGATAGTGAACTTTGTACACATTGGTTTACAAAGTTAATCGAGCATCTGGGAGAAACAGACAAATGCAGATTATGTAAAACAGAACTGGAAACAGTCACACATCTTGTGGCTGGGTATGATACACTAATGGAAGAGGGCCTGTATACTGAAAGGCATAATAATTTGGCAAGACTGTTGCACTGGGGATTGTGCAAGCATTACATTACTGAATTATGTGAGAAACAAAGCATTGTAGAGAATGATTAAGTTTATATTACATGGGATCACCCAGTATCAAAAGTTCAAAAAAAAATAGATGTGAGAAAAGCATATATAATAGCCCATGAAAAGAAGACAAACATAGCATGGATCATTGAAATTGCTACACCCAGTGATTACAGTGTCTTATGTACAAACAGACAGAAAGTTATAAAATACCTGGATTTGCAAGCAGAAATGAAGGCAGTGTGGTAGAAGGATACCTAGACATTTCCAATAGTAGTAGGAACAATGGGTCTTATAAAAAATAATTTACAGTCTTCTTTAGATATGCTGCCAATATCTGTGACTCCTTATGAATTACAGGAGTAAATTCTGTGCAACTTTGTGGGTGCTGCAAAGAGCACATTTGGCTGACATCAAAGATTGAAACAGTACTAATGTCACAAACTTTAATCATACTTTGACTCAGGCTCTAGTCCCAGGGGTCTGGACACATAAATCATTTTTTTATTTATTTGTGCAATATATAGTTACATATATTCCAAGTAATTGTAATATTTATATAGTATATCCATGTATTATTAAATCCACACAAGTGCAGTATTAGACAAATAACTTAGGCATTTCAATCTGTAGTGTGTTTTGTATTGCTTTAAATAGGGTAGTTAATTCAACTCATGGAGTGTATTCTTTTCTTATATGAGTGTTGGTAAACGTCTCTGCTCTTTCTTGTGTGTATTGGGAGTAGTATAGCAATCTCTCATTTGACAACCACGTGGCCAAAGTGGTTAGAAAAACATTTTATATAGCCCACTTAATCATGAAGGGATTCACATCTAGATCAGGGGAGGTCATCGTGCCTCTTTACTCATCCCTCATCAGGCCCATAATTGAGTACAATGCCCCTTTTGGGATGTACCTTACCAGACACCTGCAGCAACTGGAAAGACCCCAAAAGTACCTCACCAAGAGGATCAAAGGGCTCAAACAGATGCCGTATGCTGCCCGGTTAAAGAAACTCCAGCTCTACTCAGTGGCATACTGCCTGTTCAGAGGCGATCTGTGCCTGACGTATAAAGCCATATCCAACCCGGAATTAATGGACATGCTGCACCTCAGAAAATCCAAATCCCATCGATCTACACACTCAAGAGACTTGAACCTCAGCACCGAAATAAATAGGACATGCTGGAGGGACAGATTCATAACCCAGAGGCTCCCTTCACTCTGGAATAAAATCCCAGTCCAGGTTAGGCAGAGTCCCTCATTGACTCTCTTCAAGAGGAATCTTGATGAGTGGATGGGAGATCGTAGGTTTACCCCGGGTATCACTTCTGTGTCACTGTTAGACAGAGGCACAGTATACTAACCTCAAAAAAGGGCATAGAAAATTAATTTAAAATGGGTGGCGAAAGCCAAACACATTCTGGCTAGGCTTATAAATGCCCTAGGGCAGATAGCCTAGTATGAACCTATGAACCTATTTGTTAGTTATGTTTATTCCTCTACTTATACATGTTGCTTCACTTTCCCTTGTAATCTCAAAAATTAAGCTGATACAGAAAATTTCATTTAGACTACACATGTGGAGTTCTAAATGACAATAAAGTTTACTTTGACTTAGGAATGGAGTCCATTCCCCTCACGGTATTAGAAACTCAAAAGGCTTGGAGAAATTAAACCCAAGTATTTCAAAAAAAAGTTCTGGATGTCAGTGTTACTGATCTTCTTAATAATGATGAAGAGGTGTGCAAAAAAGTAAGAACCGTTGTAGCTTTGTGTGCAGCGAACAAAGATAAAAAACAGAGACCTCAGTTTATCATCCCATGTAAACAGCAACAATACAAAAGACCTTTCATATTGTACTGCAGTATTTTTGTGCACTTTCAGTACATTTCTGAGTATGTAGCATGAGGTAGCACCCTTAACCTTTACATCTGCTGAATGTGAATGAGTATAAATATGCATGCATGCATGTACAGCAAATACATTGCTTTGATACCGAAGATATTTTTTTCTGCACAATTTCTTTGTTTAATGGAAGTACAGGACAACATATAAAATGTTTAAATCTGAAAATTGTATTAATTTGATACAGTTTTAGTGGGCGACAGATGCATTCCCTTTTGCTGTCTTTAATGTACCAGAATTTTCTGCAAATGTTGAAAAAATATGTAATGCAGATTGTAGACTGTCAATTTATATGCTTATAAATCTGTAATAACAATAACAATAATATAAAAGCTGCATTTCAGCAGAAAAAAACTGTTATAGACTATGTACTTTCTGTGGTTTATGAATCCTGCCCAAGTCATTTGCATACATATTTAAACAAGTCTCAGAAGGGAGCTCTCTAATGGCTCACTCGTGGTTTGACATCTGCTACAGCTACCACAGAATGACTTGTTTATATCTCTGTTACAGTTTGTTTTGTCTTGTACAGCTTTAGAGGTATAAGTAACTCCCAGAATAAATTTGTCGGATAAATTTCAGCTGCATGCCTTACACACTGCAATGATTACAACGCATTCCCAAAATGCTTGATACCATTTTTGGTGCAAAAAGTGAGAAAAATATAGAGGACTACTTTTGCATTTCATGTTAAAACAGTAGTTCCCTTTTGCCTTGAAATAAACATAATATTATTTATTCATTCATTGAATTAAAACCACCCACTGTAGTTAAATCAGAATGTCTCTCACAAAGCTTAATGCTTAATGACCACCTTTCAGACTTGAGATGAATTGATTGGATTATGTGGTCTTGAAAGCAATAATAAAAATAAAAATAAAAACATAACAGCAGTCCTGAAATATTTTTTGTGCATATAACTCAGAATTGATTTGTTGATGATGATGTTTGTCTTTCGGCTTTTCCCGGTTAGGGGTCGCCACAGCGGATCTCCGGTCCGCTAATGATTGGCAGTAGATTTTTACATGCTGGCTTGCCGGGCCTAACGCACAACCTTCAACGAAGGAACGCCCATTCACGCATGTCGCCACACAGAAGATGCTCTAACTGAGAATCGAACAGGCAACGTCTAACTGTGAGGTGACAGCGCTACCGCAGCAATGTGCTAAGATAAAACTAACCAGTTGTTTTTGAAGTAGCATTCACGGTCATCTGTGTGATGAATCTGACCATTAAGTGGGCAGGCCTTTTTACCTGGTTGCTTAGTTGTGGGAACATTCTGCATTTACTGGTGATGTGATAGTCTTAGTTTTATATAAATCAGAACAGTTAATCCCTACACATTTCCAGATGTCTTACAGTATAACTACACCTGAAGTACTTTTGCTACTGTGTGTTCACTGCTTTATTGTTTTTGTTTTTGGTATTAGAGGTAATCCCATGTGTATCATCAGGTTAGTCTTCTCACTTTATACGTACCATTTCCTTGTACTACATCCAGCCTAGAACAGAAAGATGTCTTTGTTGAATGAGGGTACATATTTGTAGTCCTAGGTTGGATTCCTTTATCTCCATCTGCCTACTGGGTAGCTCTGAGCAGGTCATTCAAAAACTGAGCAGCAAAGTTGTGCTTACCCATGCAAAAAAAGGAGTTTGTGTTGCTGGGTTTAACTAATTAATAAACAAAATAAATAGCTGGTCCGCAGATGAAAACAAGTAACAGACTGCAGGTATTATTTTCTGCAGTCGTTAGCCAGATCGCTGCAACTTTCTTGATGAGGATGACTAAAATGTGAATGACGTATTTTACTCCAGGAAGTAGCCTGGTCTCTGTGAGTACACAACCTCCGATTCCTTGTTTTTATTTTTGCAGTGGCTGCATTTCCCAGTCTGTTTTGTGTGGCTGACTTTCCTCATAACCACATACAGACTTCAGAGTCCTAGTGGCGTGTGCCTGGGTAACACCTGACATTAATATCAACAAAATATGCCTTAAGCTTCCTTTAGTAGTCATAAGTGCATCTGTTTAGCACATTTTCAGTTAGCTGTACTCCTAATGTATGATGTTGGTATCAACAGACTGCCAGATGTGGTGTGCCAGGTGTAATACAGCTGTTGCTTATGAATGAAACTGACTAAAAATGATGAAACAATCCAAGTGATGTCCCCAATTTCTGTATAATAAAACTTTTCTCCCCAGGACTTTGTTGGAAAAGAGCACTTCTCAGTTGGACTTTCCTAGTAAACAAATGCCAATAAAAATAAATAAATAGATGACCACATAGGTTTCCTCTCAAGATGTACTCAGACCACACTGGATCACAAATTCTTTGATATATCAGTCAGAATGTATGGTACTGTTGCTGTAAGTCATTTGGTTGGGCTTTTACCAGTTTCATGTCAGATGCAGCTCTATATAATACAGGTTGTCATAGACATGGCAGGAGGATATGATGGCTTAAAGTGAAGCTTTGATCACACTTTAGATCTGCTGTTTTACAATGAACTAAGATAATCAGGACTATGGGCAGTAGCATTACAGCTGGGCTGTGTGGCAATTTAGGCTTCAGTACTGATACCTTAGCAGTGGACCATGATTATCCACTACCGTGGTACAACTTTCGGTCATTGTTATAATAGGTTGTCTACTTTCAAGTGTGTATAGGTTCTGACTCTGTATCTCTGTATGGTTCTGTATTCATTGGTGTGCTAGCAAGAGACCTTTGTAAACTGAGGGAAAGTTGGAATGTGTCTCTTAATGCTAGCAAGAGATCTTTGTAAACTGAGGGAAAGTTGGAATGTGTCTCTTAAACAGCAGCTGTGGTACTTTTGGTTGTGGAGTACCATGGCTGCCGTGGAGATGGTTACTGCAGTTGGCTGTATTTCTGTGCAGTTTCTCATGGTAGCTCTTATGTTCATTTTTGGTGTTTGTGGATTAGATTTGTTCTGCTGCTCACCATGTATCTGTGGTACACATTGACATATCACTTCCACAACCCAGTTCTGTTGTGGTCTTGGAATTATTTGTGGACATTTTTTGGCAGTTTACTTTGCATTGACCTGTGCAGTACTTCTGATGTTCTTGTGTGTGTATATGCATATATCCATCTATTTATCTGTCAGTCTACCTGTCTATATAAAACTCACACACACAGTCACGCAACTACAATGTACTTTACCTGTAAAGAATAGCAATTTGTGGCACTTTCTCCAAATTAATGCTTGAATGACTTCCTCAAAGGCACCAATGGATCTTTATCATGTGATTGACTTCTGTAGCTTGCTGTTTATAATTTCCATGTTAGTGTTGTAAGACCATCTACCTTGATCTTTCTTAGGTAAAATGCATATTAGATAGTTTAGATAAAGAGAGGGAGACTGCACATGATATGGAGAACATGCTGAACTACAATTTTTAATCTTTATCACTGATACTGCGGCTAAAGTCTGACTTTTGAAGCAGGATGCCCAGGTTTGAATCTCATAGCCTTAGCATGTCTGTCTTGGGAAAGCTGTTTTACTCTCTTATACCTTAGGATCTTAAATGGAAAAAGAATGACTTTAGATATTTTTTTTTATTTATTTTTCTCTCTATTAACCAGGTTAGACCCCACTAGGCCTGTGTCTACTTTTCAAGGGAGACCCAAGGTGGTAGTCATACCGAGTAGAGAAAGTCTGGACAGAGCACCAGGGAACTTCCTTCCTTTTTTTTTTTTCATTAAGTGCTGTAGATTCATTTACATCCACCTGAGTTACCTTCAACTTTGGTAGATGGGACCTCAGTTTTACATCTCCAAAGTACAGCGCACGCACGAGTGCAGCACCACTCTTATGCTGCACTACAGTGCTATTATTGGGAAATTAATCCAAGTAACTGGTGTTGCAATATAACCTATAGCCTTCTGATCTTCCAGCATCAAAGACGAGTGTGTTACCTGTTGAGCCACTAATATTAACACTGTCAAATCTATTAGTATTATCCAGTCAGTAAATCAGTAAAGACAGTATACAAATCTGTTGTAGTGTAATTGTATATACTGGAATTAAAGCATTTTATTGCAGGCTATGTGCTCCATATATTGCAGCTACCAGTGATGTTTTTCTCATATAATCCTCATCTTATGATAGAACAGATGTAAGAAATAATAACGAATGTAGCTGTTGTTGTACGTTGCTCCTACTGTTGATCGTCACTCTGCAGGGTTCTCTTGATTGCTTTCCTATGGCATAAGCATCAGTTACGATGCAGAGCATTCATTTTTCTTGGGAAATAACAGCTTGTTTACTGTCTGCACTCATTTAATCCCTATCTTCAAAGGCAATCATTTGATTACACTGGTACAGGTGGCCTTCTGATTCGTATTATTGTCTTACGGGAAGGGAGCTAAGAAGGCTTTCTACCTAGATTATTAAGTGGTTCTGCTTTTGTAATAGTCATGTGCAAGGTGCAGTCATACATTTCTAAGTTACTCTTGTCAAAAAATGGCTTGTATTATATCACTTATATAGTATGTACCTGGGCAGACATAAATTAACATTTATATGTGTTTTCTTTAGATGTTATTCATACAGTCGGACCTATCGCAAGAGGTCATGTTAGTGAGAACCATAAAAGGGACCTAGCAAGTTGTTATAAAACCTCCTTGGACCTGCTGAAAGAATATAAGCTGAGATCTATTGTAAGTAAAAATAATTCCTTTTTCTCCCCTATATGAAAATGAACCAGACATAGTGCTGGTATGTATGTCACAGCCTGTAAGATTTCTTGCTAATCATTTTGCTACATAGAATTTTTCGTCAGAAGACTGATGGACTATATCATTTTGTTCTTCTGCGCTCATCTTCTTCTGGCATCTTCACATAGATTTCAGTATTTGTTATTTATATTCTCTCACGAAACTTGCATCTTGTCAAAGTGTAGGAATCGATGACCAATATGGACTGTATCGCAACAGCTATTTTTTAAAGACATGCTCTTGTAAAGGATACTGGCTGTGTTTTAGCTGCCACAGTTTGTTTTTTTTTATTGAATGTCCTTTGGTAAGGAATGTGATAAAACCAACTTGAAAAAGTTGAAGCAGTGATTTGGATGGGCATGTTTCTAAAGATCCTTATTGCCTTAAGGTTGTACTGTTCAGTTTTCAGTGTTTGGTTCACGGCTATTTCCAATTATTCCAGTCAAATTACTTTGTCAGTAAAAATGTGCCTAATCTCCTCTCTGTTCAGCACAGAGTGTTGCATAGCTAGAGAAGCACTATATAATGCTTGTAAAATGGGGGCAGAATGAAGAGATTTGTGGGAGTATCTCGATTGAATTAATGACTCAGATTATGCAGTTTATTGTCCCACATGTATGCTATGATGTGTTAATATTTAAATGTAAGCATCATTTCTTTAGTAAGCTGTCATGTTTTCCTTGTACTTAACTTGTTGCTGTGTTTGAACATCTTACTTTTAAACTTTTTTATATGGTTTTCTACATTAGTACAACATCTTGGAAGACTAGCCATTTTTTTTATTGTTTTTAGGACAAATAATGCACACTTTTTGGAAGAGGTGCTGAGGTTCTCTCAAAAATTTGTGTGGCCACATCACCCATTTCTCCATTTACCATAAGATAGTACTTCATCCAAACAAAAGGATAGTTTATGTTGAAACCAGCATTTTGTAATGGCTAGTATGCTGCTGAACAGCTTAGGATGGTTAATTGTAAAACCAAATATTACTCTGGTGTTGCTTTCAGAGCATTTAATGGAATTCTGTCTGCTGCAGGCGTTACTGTGTGATATGAGAGTTCTTACGCCCTTATTTCTGCTGGTGACATCCCAGTGTTTATGATGCTATAAACTCTCAACATCTTCCTAATATGGATCACAGTACAGCATTGCTCTGCTGATCAATTACTGACTGTCCATACTTTTTACCAAGTGAGTTTGTTATAACATACTAGTTTGCAATGATTATTGTTTCCTTTGGTGCAGTGCACTGCAGTGTAAAATGTAGCTAATTGTGTGAGAGCTGAGGTAAATGTTCTGAAGAACAGCACGTTTTAGAAGTTCGACACCTTGAGCTTATACTTGCTGTTGTAGAAAAGCAGAAAAAAAAATCAGCTTTTTTCTCCCCTTTACACCTTGAGAGTAGAATTAAAACAGCAAGATATGCCTTTCCATCACAATGAGAAGGAAAAGCCTCATGCAAAAATCTCACCTTAAATGCTGGAAGACCATAGCTACAGAAGGACAATTAGCCATCTCAACAGGCATTCTTTTGATAAGTCATTAGTTTTTAACTGACCCGAGTGTTGTAAAACCAAAATAAACACACAAAATCCATTCAGTGAAACTGTGTCTAATCAGCATATAGTGTCAGTATATGCATGTTGAGGGAATTTCTTCAAATAAGCGGTATAAGGGGATACAAGAATTTGAAAACTTTAACAGTATGTTTATAGTTAGTTATACTAGCAATGTGATACAGGAATGACGGCAGTAAGAAGCCATGTTGAAGTCTCAAAATGAAATGCTAAAATTTGAAATGGGAATTAAAAGTGATGCTGCCATCTGATTGAAGACAGAGGTAATGTATAATGTTATATTGATAAAACTGGAAGAGAGATCGGGCAGCCATCCTGTAATAATTAATAAGCATGAGTTACCAAAAGGTTTCTTCTCCAATAAAGCAGGAAGGGATGATAAATGCTTGCATATTTTAAATGTTTATATTATGCAAACCGAGTGCACACTACAGTGAATCCATGATGTGTTTTGCCATTTCCAGTTTTCTCATGGGTTAGTACAGTTTAATGTGCTAGTGGAATGGAGAGTTGCTCTTCTGTATTTCTTAAACATTTTATTTAATTATCATTTGTGACATAGGTAAACTTATATTTATATAAAAGTGTTCAGACAATATTAACAAGTTCACATTTCCAAATATTATACATCATATGCACTGTTTTATACAATATAATCAAACCAATATTATATAAATTGTTCAATCCCTGCATTCTCTTAAACCTCATCCCTCCTTCAAAACATTTTTCTGCATGAATTGTTCCCACAGTTTCCATTTTTGTTATGTAATTTGCTCCTGCCCTTTTCTAAAGATCCCACTTCTAGTTCTTCTGTCTCTATTACAATATTTACGATTTCAAGTATGGTTGGTTTATACTTTGATTCCAAATTTCTAGTAACTGCTTTTTTTTTGAGAACCAACAGAATTAAACTTAATAAGGCCTTACTATGTCTAGGCAATTCAAATCCTGTATTCCGGTTAAAAAAAAATAATTTCCTTAGTTATACTTATTTGCTCACACAGTATTCCTGACAGAGTAGGCTGGTGGTAATTTTTAATGTCTGCCAACCCATTACACTTCACACCTCCAACATTTGATAGCAACCCAAGGAAAAATTCTTTAGTGTCTGCTTGAGGTATAAAAGTACCTGTACAAACACTTCCAAGCAAACATCCTAAATCTTTTCGATTTTTGTTGTGTCTTTGCAAGCTATACATACATCTTTCCATTGCTTCTTTTTGAATTGCTTGTCTACTCTCTCTTCCCAATCTTTTCTTACCTCCTCTGATTTCTATAGTTTTTGCCCAGTATTTTTTATACCCTACTAATTATCACTTTTTTAACAGCAGCTTCTATTCTAGATTCAACTAAAAACTCAACTAGTGCAGATCTTTCTTTAGGATTCCCCCATCCGTTTCTCTTGTCTACCTTCTGATATCAGTCCCTGCAATCTCTAGCCTGCAGTTCAGATGTCATCTTGGCCTCTTCCATTTCTATTAGCTTTCCCTTTCTAAGTATTTCTTCTGAATACCTTGGATCTGATATCAGTTTTCATGTCTTCTTCATCTAATAGGATCAGATCGATCCTCAGATCTGACTTGGCAGTTGTACTAGCTTGTGACCACCATCAAACTCTCAAGCTCATTCCTTACCAATAATGCACCACCCCAGACATCCCTCAGATCTCATTTGCTGCTTTAGCGTTTAGACATGGACACCTTCAGATTCCTAGTCTTCAGTTGGAGATAAGTTCATTTTTCTTATCTAAATCTTAAATTCTTCTATAAACAACTATTTCTTTCATCTTTAATCTCCGTTTTTCTTCTTGAGGGATTTTTGGCTTTAAAATTTCTCTACGATCATGGTAGACCTATCTCCTTCCCTTTGCCTTCTTTACACACTGTGTAAATTCTGTAATTACCATTGTTGGTATTTTCTTTTTTTTCTGCAAGTTTTTTATTGTAGTTCTTAAATACAAAAGTTTACTTTAACTCTTTTCTTTTAACTACGGAGACGTCTGAGAAGGGTGCAGCAGGTTTTAACAAATGTGATAAAGTGTAGGCACAAGTTGCCTTTGTCACATGCCCATTCTCTTTGTATCTATTGTTTTGGACCAGAACACCTGCAACAGGACTGTAGTATTTGTCGTGGGTTCAACCTCTTAGCTTTAGCTGACAGGAAAAATAAGCTGATCTTGAAGGGATTACTGCCAGCTCCCTTTTCTGAAGCCATTGCTGGGGTTTAATCTCCCAAACATAAATCTAAAGACTCATCAAAGTAGGTCTAGGTCCTTAGATTCTCCAGCCTCTACTTCTTCTGAACCAAGGAGAAAGAAAGAAAGACTGGATCCAAAGCTACATCTGAACCAACCATCATCAGATCTGACCACACACATTTCGGATCTTACAACCTCAGATCCGACCAAACATATTTTGGATCTGAAGCTTTTACCAAGAACTATATATTCACTAAGTCTGGCTCTGGTTCCTTCCAGGGTGCCCTCTCCCTTTTTAGAGAGGCACTCAAACTTGCCTTCCCTGGTAACCTCTCATTGTTCCTGGAGTCTCATAGATGTGGATGTGGAGAGGATGAGGACATTTTTTCACAGAGCAAATTCAGAAGGGAGTTTTCATGGTTCCTGCATCTACCACTCTGCTGATAATAGCTCTTTCTCTAATTCAACCTGTGGTTTTAGAGTCCTCTGATCCGAGCCTTCCAGGTCCATCTCATTTGGATCTGAAGAGAACAGAATTTTTGGATCTGACTATTGCTCTGACTGCACTGGAGCCAGATGACTCTCAGAGCCAACGTTTTCCTGTCAGATCCAAGGATGGGATCAACTTTGAGGTTTTCGGAGCCATCTCTCCCTTTCAGAGCTTTGGCACTGGAAAGCTCAGCTCCACCTTCAGCCTTGGGTTGATTGCTCTTGGGGTGGAGGGAAGTGTCAGACAGAAATTCACTTTTTCAGCTCCATTGGCTTTTTTCTCCCAGGAGCGGTCTGCCTCTGAGGTACTGTAGAGTGTGTTCTCTGCTTTGACATGTCAGATGGGTCCTTCCCCCTTGGATCCACCCTCTTGTTTTAAACACCTTTATTGAATTATCACTTGTGACATAGGCAAATTTACATTTATATAAAAGCAATAAAACTGTACGAACAAGTTCATGTTTATAAACATTATACTTCACATATATTGCTATATATCATACAACCTAAGCAACATTACATAAATTATTCAGTTCCTGTCCTCCCATCTTTATTAAACCATCACTTGCAACATAGGCAATCATACATTTATATAAATGAAAAAAACCACACCAACACAATCCTAGTTGCAAGCATTTTACATCAAAATCCATACTGACACACTCCCAGTTGCATACATTGTACATTACTTATCTGCCCAATCATTTTCAGTCAAACATTACATAACTTGTTTAAGTCCTGCCTTCTTTTGAACTTAATTTCTTCCCTGTATGTATTGTTCCCACAGTTCCCATTTTTCCTATGTAGTTTGCTTCTACCCTTTTCTCAAGATCCCAGTTCCAGTTATTTTATCTCTGTTACTATATTCTTTGCTTCTAGTATAGCTGGTTTAGATTTTGATTTCCATTTACTAGTAAATGCTTTTTTGCAGCCACCATAATTAGACACAGCAAGGCCTTACTACATCTAGGCAATTCTGATTCTGTATCATAGCTCAGAAAAATCATCTCCCTCATCATATCAGTCTGCCCACCCAGTATCTTTGAAAGTGCATTCCACAGGGAATCCTTAAAGTCTGCCAGCTCATCACACTCCCCAAAATATATATTCTCAGTTAACTATTTTTCCCCATCACACCTAAAACATTTGCAGTCTACCTGAGGAAAAATTCTCTGGAGTCTACTCAGGGCATAAAAATATCTATGTAAACATTTTCAAGCAAAAATCCTAAATCTTCTATATTGTGTTGCATATTTGGGGGGCATACACACATCCTCCCATTGTTTCTTTGTGTATTGCTTATCTAGTCTCTCTTCCCAATCCTTTCTGACCTCCTCTAATTGATTCTTATAGTTATCATACAATATTTTATAGGGTGTACTAATTGTTCCTTTTTTAATGACAACTTCTGTTGTAGATTCTACTAAAAACCCTATCAGTGCTGTTCTTTAATTTAGGACCTCCCAGTTTCTTTCTCTTTGCCTATACTCTGATATCAGTCCTTGATAGGGAGGATAATCTCTAACCTGCAGTCCAAATAAATTCTTAGCGTCTTCCCATTCAATCATCTTTTCCTTGCTAGTTATTTGCTCCCAATACCTTTATCCCTTTGCCAATTTACTCCAGTAAATTCCAGCCCCATCTTGCCTATTGTCTGTAACCCTAATTGCAGTCATTCCTATTGTCAGAATCTCCTTTCTCCATTCCCATGCTGGCTTAGTTCTTAGAATACTTTCTGCTACTTTATAGTTATAATATTCTGTATGATTATTGTTGTCCTCCTTAAATCCTACATCCAAAATCCCAGTCTCTCCTTGTTTCTTGAGCTTCCCCCCTGTTTCATCATCATCCCTTTCCACTTAGAATTATAGTTTTCTGCTTGTGCTGTGTATAGGAGCCTTAACTGTGTAGCTGTGAAATACCCATTCAAATTGGGTAATCCCAATCCACCATGTTCTTCTGGAAGAATCAGCTTATCCCACTTGATTTTTGCAGTCTTTCCCTCCCAGATAAATTATTTCAGCTCTTTATTTATATGCCTGAGCTGTGTATAAGACTAAAGGGACTAAAAACATTCTAACTGCTTGTATCTTACTATCCATATCCATATAATAAAGCTTCCATTTTTCCCATTTTTTTAATTAGCTTTTGTTTAGTCTCTTCCCACATACCCGTAGCTGCCACACCAGAATAATTTTTAATCCATTCTCCTTAAATACTTCAGTAATATCCATATTTATGAGCACATGATAAAATGAACCAATTCAAATGTGGATAAATAATTTACCACGTTTGCCTTTGCTTTAGCTTCATTCATTTTGTATCCTGAAAAGATGTGAAACTCTCTCAAAATGTTTTATAACAGTGTAATGTCTCTTTCTGATTTTGTGGTTTTGTCAGGTATAAAATTATATCATCTGCAAATACAGTCAGCTTTTCTTGACTACATACCAATTATATCTTTGAATTTATGAGTCCATTATCTTCTTTGCCAATGGTTCTAGATATAATGCAAATAACAAAGGGGAAAGAGGACACCCCTGCCTTGTTTCTCTGCTCAAGCATTAATTATCAGGGAGTTCCCCACCTACTTTAATTTTTTGCCTTTGAGCCCTCAAATATCCCCCTAGTCAATCTTATAATTTCTTCAGGAAATGCAAATATTTCCATTGCTGTGCTAATAAAGTCCCAACTTACTCTGTCAAATGCTTTCTCTGCATCAGGACTCACCAACAACAATGGTATTTTCTTACATTCTGCTTCCATCTGGATCATCAGTGTTCTGCTAATGTTGTCAAATGTATGCCTCCCCTCCACAAAACCACATCGATCCATATCTATCAATTTTGGCATTACTTTTGCCATTCTTTTAGCCATTATAGACATGAACACTTTATAATCATGGTTTAATATTGAAATAGACCTGTATGAAGCTGGATCTGATGGAGCTTTACCGTATTTAGCTATTACAGCTACCACTGCTTTCTTTTAAGATGTTGGTACTTCTCCTCCTCTTAAAATACTTTTCCTTCCTACCTTCCAGATTTTTATCAGATTTTTTCCCTCCTAGCTTCTAAACTTCCACAGGAATACCATGTATTCCTGGGGACTTTCCTATGGATTGGCTATACATTACAATTTGTATCTCCTCTCCTCCTATCCTAACCATTAGTAATTGAGCCACATCTACCTCTAACCTTGGCATATTTAATTGTTCCATAAACATTTCCATTTGTATCTTTTCTTCTTTTCCATATTTCTTTGTTTTATACAGTCTTTCATAGAATTTTCAAAATATTTCTAATATCTCTTACATGATAGGATCTCTTGTTACCTTCTTTGCTATAGTCTCCCTAAGCTTGGTGACAGCTCTTTCTGCTTTCTATTGCACAAGTCGCTGTGCTAAAAGGTTTTGTGCTCTACTAATTTTCAAAAAATAGTTGCTTAACAGCAGTCTTTCTAAACCTGTGCATATCATCAAGGCTTTATTTTCTGCTTAGCATTCTGCAGTTGGTCCTGTTGTTGTTTTTAACATTTGTCAGTCCCTCTAAATAATTTTGGTTACTTCTTAACCATAGCTCCCTTTCTTTTATTTCCACCCTGTTTTTAAACTCCACCTTAATTTTATCCCACTCCCTAGCTATATTTTCAGAAGTAATTTCTGGAATAACTCCTGAATAATCTCCAGTACGCATTCTTTAAATTCCTCTCTTTTCAACAGATAGGTGGGAAAGTGCCAGTGTCTCATTTATATTTCATTACCCTGTTAATTTCAGTTACTGGTGCATGATCTAAAATAGTTACTGGGCGTGTATCAAGACCTTCTATTAAATGCACACATTCCTGTGAAATGTAAATTCTGTCTAGCTGAGCCCACTTTTTATATTTTGGGGAATAATGTATAAATCCCCTACAAATTCCTATTACTGAATTCACTTCTTTCATGCCAAATATTTTCATACATTTCTTCAAAAATCTACCCTCCATTGTTATACTTGCCCTTCTGGGTATCCCAGGCGCATCTTCACTACTACAAATCAAATTCCATTCCCCATCTATAAGTAACATTCCTTGCTGAAAACTGATTATTTCTCGCAGAATTTTCTTATGCTCCATTATAGCAGTTTTAGGTACAGTGTAAATACATGCCAATGTAATCCTCCTCCCTTGCCAGTAGCCCCTTGGCACTACAAATATGCCATTATTGTTTTTCTATCACTGTTGGAGCTCCACTTGCAGTTAATATAAGTACTCCCCTTTTCCTTTGTCCCAGATATTCAGGTGAATAACCATCCTAATATCCTTTCTTTATCAAATTCACATGTTCACTTCTTTCCAAGTATGTCTCCTGTAACATAAATACTTGCACTCTACATTTTAGTATAGTTCACTATTCCTTCTTTTTTGTGTTTATCTGTAAGACCATTGACATTTAAAGACATTACAGAACGCAACATTGTATTAAAAATGTATTATTCCCACCTTTTATGTATATAACAGCCCTCAAAAAACAAACAAACATATCCCCATAACACCATAAACCTATTAATTTAATACTAACACACAAAAGTATGTACATCTTCAAATATTGAAGTTTTATCCTCCTAATAGGAACAAATGGCATAAACTGACAGCTACACTAACAGACTTGAGGTAACCTAAAAAGGAAAGGTTATCTATGCTAAGCCACATGGTGCAACCTGTGCTTCTACCAAGTGCTATCTGGTTTTGTCTGATCTTTATAGCTGTCCCAGCTGGGAGAAACCCTGAATGCTTTCAGAGAACATGATCTCCTAGGCATTTTCTCATTTATTTTTTTCCCAGCAAATCACTGTCCACCAGACTGTAACCAATTTCTCTTTATCAGATTGTTTGCATTGAGACATGAGGGCCAGATACAGAATTGCTATTAAACATACATTCATTTGCTAGAAAAAAGCCTTGTGATATTCAATATGTTTTCATTTACGCGCTTTCTCTTAAAACATGTTAATAAATCAGTGTAAGGTCCTTACTGTCTACATTTATTAAAACTGAAGAAGAAGAAAGAGAGATGGGAGAAAGAAAGCAAAAAAAAAGAACAGCAGCACATATTTTCAATCCCCATTATAGTTAAAATAACTGAGAAAACTTTATCATATAGCATGCAAAGAAACCATACACCACGCAAATAGTACTTTTAAGAAAAAATGTTTCCTTTACTTAAGAAACTTTATCCCTTCTCTTCCCCTTCTCAAAGCATTCTTCCAAACATTAATGACTTGAAGTAGGGTATATACTTTAGAGTGCCCCACAAGTCCAACAAGTTCTGAAAAAGTACATATTTCCAGGTGTTCTTGTTCTGCCACATTTCACTAATATAATTGCATTGTAATGATTTTGTCCCTCCAAGGAAGAGTACCTTGAAGACAGTTGGGTACAGCAGTTTGAATCTGACACCTGGGACTAAACATTCCCTTAATAGTGGAATGAATTTACTCCTCACTCTGCTGTCTCACACTTTTAGTATTTTCAACTTCTGCCAGAGTTTTGTCAGAATCACCTCCTTCTGCTGGTAGGATTGCATCATTACTATTAAAGGTGCAAGTTGCTTTCTCAAAGCCAGGTTTGGAGCATACACACAATGTGCCCTTTCAGCTAACAACTCCTGTTGTGGAATACCAGTCCAGTTGCTTATTTCTGCTTTCATAGTCTGTTCCTTCCAGCATTTCTGGTAAAGCTGAAAGTCTCCAATTTTACCTACGTGCTCCTTCTTCTAATTCTATTATTTTTTGAAATATCTCTTCCTGAGCAGTCTCATATTCAGCCAGCCATTTCTTCATTTCAACCTCCGATTGCTGCAGCTTTATCACCTCATCTGAATATCTGTTTAAAGCTTCTTCCATTTTTTCCAGCCTTTTGTTATTTGTATTGATATACTCATCAATTTTTTTATATTTAAACCAGGTATGTGTGCAGTTGTCTTATATCTTCCTGTAGGTTACTGGAAGTCGTCTGGAGGTCGCATTGCTTTTTCTGAACAGCTGCAGAACTTTCCACAGCCAGTGTTTCTTCCTCACTGTTTGTAGCTGATTTTTTTCATGTGTTCTGTATTTCTTTTTTCCTGCATCCTGGTAGTACACTTATTAGCCATTTACTGAAACTTACTCGTAAACACAAAAGTCTACTGGCCTTCTTTGCTGAGTTTCTGTTTTCACACTGGGAGAGCTAGATTTAAGCTGTTGCTCAATGTGCAGCCATCTTGGAAGTTCTACCCAGCAGGGTATTTTGATCTCTTATAATACTTCTTCAGATCACCCCACCAAGGAAGTCCCTAGGAAGAGAAAATGCAAAAGGAGGCACTTGGAGTCTTCTCAGGAGTCAGTCACTGAGGATACTGATTTAGATGTAGGGGAGGGGTCCCACAAATCATCACCTGATGACATCTCATTTATTGACATTCTTGAGATCCTAAAACAAAGGGGTGGCTGTTCTTCCAAAAACCCTTCTCCTGAGGAATTTGTATTTCTGGAAGCATTTGGTACTGCTCCATCTACCTTCTGTGTTACTCTGCTAGCTGATGAGCTCATTGATTTGATGTCCAGGCAGGCATGGAAGGAACCTTATATAATTGGGCCAGTCCCCAAGAGACCAGACAGGATTCTGGCTCCACCAGTAGGCTGTGGTTATTGGAGTAAAAGGGTCCCAGTAGATGCCATGGCTGCGGCTCTGGCTACAAAAAAGGAACCCACTGAACAGAATTCCTCTGTCCATCTTCCTAATAAGAGTCACAGGTGAGAGACAGATTTGGGAAGTGTGTTTATGGTTCATTGACATTTGCACTTAGATTGCTGATCTACTCAGCACATTTCACTAGGCTAGAAAGAGATTTGATTAAAGATTTATCCAAATCTTTCTGGAACTGGAACTGCTGAGGCTTAATCTTCATTAGTCTTTCAGTTAGCTACCCTACAGGCTATATCCAATTTGTCGATGAGGCTTATTTATCAAGCTGCAGGAGGCACCTCTAGGACTGTGGGTTCAGGCATTTCCATCAGGAGACATGCCTGGGTGTGCCTCTGTGATTTTACAGATCCCATCAAGTCATCATTTATCAATACTACCTTTGACGGTACATCTTTGTTTGGCCTCACAGTAAAGAACATAATCCCTGGGTGTGAGAAAGATGGAAAGACCCTGTCTGCCATGGTCATGCATTTTTGACCCCTCAAAGGACCTTTTCCAGGAATCAAAGGGGAGGTCAAAAAATATGGTTCAGGAAGTCTCAAGATCCTTTCCAGGGCACATATGGAGTTAGTTCTCCCAGAGGTAGAGGGAGGAGTGATAAGGGAAGAGGACGCCCCCATGGCAGAGGAGGCCAGCAAAACTAGGGGTCTAGAGCTTCCTTTTCCAACAGACCTTTTCAGCACTCCTGAATGTAGGCCCAATTTCCTACCTCTGGAGACAGTTCGGGATCACTTATCGCTGCACCAGAGACCCTGGCTAAGTATTACAAAAGACAGTTGAGTGCAGAGAATTATTTCCAGAGGTTACATAATTCCCTTTTCCCTACCTTCTCCATTACCCAGGAAAATTCCCGATGTTCCATCAGAGGAAAGCAGCAGCACTAAAAATCAAAAGCTGCTAGAAAACAGATTCATCCAAGAAGTCCCTTCAGACCAGATGGGATCTGGAACTTACTCAAGGTTTTTTTTAATGCCAAAGAAAACAGGGGACTGGAGACCAATTTTGGATCTCAGTGTTTTCAACAAGTCGGCTCGACACACAAATTTCTGGATGTTCATGGTTCAGTCCATTCTGCTCTTTCTGGGCAAGGACAACTGGATGAAGCCGATAGATCTTCAGCATGCATACTATCACATAAAAATGAACAGACAATTCAGGAGGTACTTATGCTTCTGGCTGGGAGCCAGTCACTTTCCGTTCAGAGCACTCCCCTTTGGCCTCACCACAACCCCCAGGGTGTGCACTAAGTGCATTCCAGTGGTTGTAGCTCATTTAATACTGCAAGGATTTTGGGTGTTTCCATATTTAGATGACTGTGTCATTACCACCCCAACCAAGCATCGACTGACAGAAGCTTGGTATCAGGTGTTACAGACCTGTTCGCATTTTGGAATAAGCATAAATTACAAAAAGTCTCATCTGCAACCAACTCAGACATTACAATTGATAGGAACAGTCTTTAGCACAGTATCTATGGTAATTTCTCTTCCTCTGTTGAGTGTAAGCAATAAGGACATAGGTCAAGAAGATAATTTTGCAGTTCCAGAATTTCAGCCCAATTGATTCTGTAAGCCCTGGGATCAGTGTCAGCAGTAATATTTTTAGTTCCCTTAACAAGATTCCACATGAGAATTCTTCAGTGGATGCTAGCAACACAATAGGCAATGCTTTCTCATCCCATTTCTGCGAAGATAAGAATAACCCAGGTATACAAACAATGAGTTTCATGGTTGATGCAGTCAGAGCAAATGTTACAAGGTCATCCTTTCAGTCTCCCTCAGACCAAGGACATAGTGACCAAGGACACTTTCCAGATTGGGCAGGGGTGGACACTTCCTGGGAAAAATGTGCCAAGGCATTTGGTCCCATATAGAAACCTGAATATCACTGTTCTGGATATAGGAGCAGTGTGTTAGCATTGAAGGCATTCCATGACCCTCTTTCTCTTGCAACAATTGCAATCTGGGCAGACATGTCAGTAGTTTGTTACATCCACAAGCAAGGGAAAACCAGATTGTATCCCGTGTTGAGAAGTCCTCAGAGTGTGGCAATGGGTGATAACTTTCGACCACTTTACAATAGCAACACATACTCCAGGAGAGTCCAGTATGATAGCAGACAAACTGAGCAGGTCCATTTTACCACTTCATGTGTGGTCTCTCAAGTGACAGAAATGATTTTCATTAGGTGGGGGCAGCCTTGCTGTGATCTTTTTACATCTCCCCTATACAACAAGTACATCAGCTTCTTTGCCCTGATTCCCCCCACTGTGGGAATCGCCAATGGATGCTCTGCTCCATGATTGTCTGCCCAGTCTTCTTCATGCTTATCCTCCACCTCCCCTAATTCCCAAATTCCTTCAGAAAGCAGCACAGTTGAACAGCAAAGTCATCCTCATTGCACTTTACTGGCCTTGGCAGATTTAGTTCCCCTTCTGCTATACCCACCTTGGATTCTGTATCCAATTCCAGACCTTCTGTCTCACTCCATAGGCATGATTCACCTGGATATCTCGAATCTCAAACTAATACCATGGTTTCTCCAATTCCTTTTCATAGCCAGGCAACCAATGCTTTCTTCCCCTGTTCATTCCATAGTTTTATCTTCCCATAAGCCTTCTACTAGGAAACTACATGAGTAAATGGAGAAGGTTTGTTTATTGGCAGAACAGAATCAGATAGACCCCTTCTTAGCTCCAGTTCATTCTGTTCTAGAATTTTTAGTGAGCTTGTTTAATTAAGTTGCTGGCTCGTTAAGTATTAAAATGCAACTCGCAGCAATCTCTAACTTTCATGTGAGATTTCAAAATTCTTCCTTGGCTTCCTCTAAACTGTGTAAAATATTTTTGAAAGGTTCTCTTCTGCTAAGACCCCTGTTTAAAGATACCATGCCGCCATGGGATTTAATTTGGTACTGCAAACCTTAATAGACTTTCCCTTTGAACCTGTAGATAAATGTGATCTTAAATTTTTGACCTGTAAAACTGTCTTTTTAGTTGCAATTGCATCTGCTAGAAGAATTTCTGAACTTCAGGCATGACCTTCTAAGCCCCCAACATTAACCAATCCATTAACTTGCCAGTATTTTTCCCACATACAGATTTATTTGTATAAAGGGGAATATATGCCGTACTTACTGGATGTTCATAGACAATTATGTTTCTACCTACACAAAACAAAAGAGATTAGGGAGACAGATCAGTTATTTGTTTTCTTTGCCCATAACAAATTTGGCGAATCAGTTACAATGGTAACTATAGCTCGATGGCCAACAAATTGCATCTCCTTTATCTATAACAAATTGAATCTCTGCTTACCAAACCCATTTAAGGCTCATTCAACCATATCCATGGCAACGTATGCTGTATTCCAATCTAGGGCTTCTATGGACGATATATGTGCATCTGCAACTTGGTCAAATCCTCATACCTTTATTACTCCTTGCAAACTATATTTGGTCTCAAGGGGAAGGGCAGCCTTTGGCTCAACCGTACTTAGGAATATCCTTCCTTAGAATCCACTCAGGAATTTAGGTAGCTCGGGACTCTATCCCATTTGTTGAAGAAGGCATGAAAATGGACATCATTAGATAAAGAAGTCATGTACTTATCATATGGTTTCATCGGTGTTATCCATTTTCATTCTTCCTCAACTCCCTACCCACCAGCCCCCTCCATTTTTTAGAACTGACTTCTGGAGGAATGAGCTACTTCAGGACACCTGTGTCCTTTGTACTGAACTCCAGTTATGGTACTTCTTTTATAGGCTTCCTGTCAAGCTGCAAACAAGATCTGAGGGATGTTAGTGGTGGTGCATTACTGACAGGGAAGGATCAATAGGCCATTGGTGGGCATGAGCTAGTAAAACAGCCGAGGCAGATCCGAGGATTGGATCCAATCCCATTAGTTGAGGAAAATGAAAATAGACAACACAGATGGAACATTATGGTAAGTACATATTTTGTTTCCTTTTCCATCTTCTAGCAGTAAATTCCAGCCCCCCATTTCCTATTCTCTGTTTCCCTAATTTCAGTCATCCCTATCAGCATAATCTTCTTTCTTCATTCCCATGATGACTTAGTTCTTAGTATACTTTCTGCTATGAATATAATATTATGTATGACCATTATTCTCCTTAAGGATCTGTGTCCAAAATCCCACTCTCATTATTTCTTGAATCCCCCCTCCCAACTTCATCATCAGTCCTTTCCACTTTGAATTGCAACTTTCTGCTTCTGTTATGTATAAGAGCCTTGACTGTATAGTTCTTAAATATCACTTTAAATCAGGTAATCCTAAACTTCCTTGTTCTGTTTGAAGGATCCATTTATCCCACTTGCCTCTTGCACCGTTCCCCTCCCAGATGCAATATTTCAACTCTTTATTAATTACTGTCCACAACTTTTTCTGATTGAGAGGAATCTTATCTCCTGTTAAATAGCCTGAATTATGACCTATCAGGGCCACTTCATCCATACAGGTTTCGTGCCACATCAATGGAAGACTGCAATGATCATCCTTCTGCTCAAGGGTGGATCATCAATGGATCCAAGGAACTTCAGCCCCATTAGTCTGATTAGTCCCATATGCAAAGCCATAGGAAAAAATCAAATCATCATGGAAATGATTAACAATGATATAGGAGACCTACAGATAATGAACCCAACCTGGTTTTGTTTCATAAAAGGCAGGTCATGCCTACTTAACCTGATGGACATCTTTGAGATGATCACTAAGGCAATGGATGAAGGCCAAAACAGAGCATACTGTCTACCTTGACCTAGCTAAGATTTTCTAGAATGCCTCTCCTGGGAATTGTAAACAAACTCAAGGAATTAGGATAAACACTATGTAGCTCACTGGATTACAAGCTTGCTCTTAGATAGGACTCTGGGAGTTAGGATTTGAGAGACCATCTCCATAGAGAAGCTGGTCACCACTGGAGTCCCCCAGGGCTCTGTGCTTTGTCCACCCATCTTTGGCATCTAGTTTTCAGACGTCAAGGCCAGTGTCACAAGCCTCTGGCCTACCAAATTTGCAGATGATTGCAAGTTAGGAGCAGTCCTAGAACCTCCCCCTCCAAGTACTAACATCCTTCAAGAAGGTCTAACACAGACAAATGACTGGTGCCAAAGCCATGGCTTAAAACTCAGTGTCAAGCAATGCATAATAGTACCTTTGAGAAGTTGACCACTCCGGGAAACTACATCATTGATAAACCACCCCTAAAGCTAGGCAGGGTAGTCAGAGATTTGGGTACACGTTTAGATAGTAAGCTGGTTTTCAACCAACATGTGTCTAAGGTAGTAATAAAATCATTCTTTTCACTCAACTTATAAGTAAAGACATGGTATCTACGTCCAGGGAAGTCATTGTACTGTTGTGTTTAGCCTCATCAAAACCAGTCACTGAGTATAATGTACCTTTCAGTATGTACCTGACCAGGCACATGCAAGAACTATAATGACCACAGACATTCGTCACAAAAAGAATACAGAACATAAAACGCAATGTCCTGTGCAGATCATCTCAAAGTCCTATCTCTGTATCTTTTTCCCTACAGACTGCTGAAAGCTGATTATTGTATTCATGGCATACAAGGCATCCCTGGATCCTGCTCTGATGGACCTTTCTCATATCTGCAACATGAACACCACCAGAACTACCAGATCTAATGTTTTAAACTTTGCTTGCAACTTAAATAGGACATGCTGGAGGGGCAGGTATATCTATCAGAGAATCCCTATTCTCAGGAATAAGCTTATTATACTTGTGAAGCATAGCTCTTCCCTAACCCTATTCAAGCGGAACCTGGACCAGTGGATAGGAGATCGGAACTTCATCCCTGGTTTGACACCTGTGTGTCTGAGGAACACAGGCTTCCATTAAATCATACCCTAAGTAATGTACACCCTTTAAAATAACTTTTAAAGTACAATAATTCATATGATACATTTGGGTTGTATGGCTAGGCTTATAAATACCCCAGTGATCATTAACCTTGTACACACGTATGAACTTATCTGCATTTCTTAGTTCTCATAGTGCTTCAAGTGAGAAAAGTATTCTTTTAAAAGTCATAAACCATGAGTTATGCTGTTTGTCTTCTTCCTACTGCTCATTCTATGAGTAACTGTTAATGCCAAGGATAAAAGTCATTAAGTTGGTTGATTAGAACTTACAGCCTGTTTCCTGTGGTGCTTCTTTCCACGTTAGATCTGCTTATGTAGCTGTAGACTAAGTACCTTCTCCTTCCCTTCTACAATTGTTACCTTGTCAGACTTCTCTTGTTTGTTGGTTGACTTGCCTCCCCTGGTAGCCTTTTGCACTTTGCAGTGAGTCTATGCTTTATGTGATGACCCATCACTGGACCAATAATCAAGAAGCCTCAGTCCTCACCACTGGCACCTGTGGGGGAATGTTCACTGGGAGGATAACAGGTACACACAGTATTTCCAGATGCAGGTCTCTGCATCAAGCACAATTTCCCTTAAGAGCACACACAGACCACAGTCAGCTGTTTTTCCCTCTTTCTCCAGATCCCCAATAAGACTCCCCACTAGCACATCTGTGGAGTTGAGATCTCAACTGAGTGACTAAGCCAACACCTCCAGCACCCTCTCTGTCCAACCAGTGTTTGTGTCCTTGCCCAAGTAGCTAGCACACACTCTGAGGTTTGATTTACATATACACACACACACACCAGGGAAAGACTGGTATAGGTTTACTAGCTATGCCCCCTTCTGCCCAGAATATAAGGTAGTTATCACTGCCACCAGTCATTCCTTATCAACTACTTTAGAGCCCCTAACAAAGGATGTCCAATTTTACTGTGCAATATTAATACAAATGGTAGTCTGACAAAGAGCAAGGCTGTAAAGAGTGGCCCACACAGTGTCACCAAATAAATATGCAAGTACTCTCAAAACTTAAATATCTGTACACAGATCAGCCACAATGAAAGGTTTAAATATATTTAATAATAAGTAATAAAAGAACAAGACAATACTAAATATATATTCACACTGACTGACATCAGAGTTCAAAATCACAGGAAATATTTAAAACAACACTGAAGGACAGTCTCAAATAAATAAAGAAAAACATCTAAACCAAGCTTCACTATATTCCTGACTGTATCTGAGAGAATTACTATACCCTAGCAACTTACTTAGAGCAAGGCAGATGATGTGGTGAATGGTTCTTCTTGTCATCCAGTTCAAGACAGACTACAGAATGATCTGTCTCACTGAGAGACTTCTCAAAATAATATGTAAAATATTACTGCTGGGATAGCTTGCAGAATGACATCACTTCTTGTCATCTGACTTCTAGTTCCCAGGTAAAACCCCCATTGCTGAAGCTGGCAGTATTTAGCATCTACCTGTAAAAATACTTATACAAGGGCTTTTGCTCAGATCTTTGGCAGGTGCTGGAAGTCATAAAACAGTTGCATTCCTTCATGCTTCCAAAGTAGCAGTTAGTTCAGCCCGAAGACAAAACAGAAAGCTTCCTACTACAGACTTTGCGTCTCTAGCTGCATTGAAGCATCTTTATGGCCTAGCCTATAAAGTAATGTAATTTCAGATATTTTTCTAAAGTTTGCTGGACTGAGGTTAACCCTGCAGTTTCCTCTGTTAAAAATAGATACATTTAAACAGTAGCAACAGTGAATGTACATTTCTGTTCTGTTCCAGTAAGGCACACTGTGTTTACATTTTAGGCACAAACACTTTACAAATACTTTTTCATCACAAACATCTGTACAAAGCAGTTTGATATATACATGACATACAGTTCTGATACATTTGTAACACAAGTGTCTTGTATAAATTAGTTTGATATTCACAAATGACATATAGTTATTTACAAATTTCCAGCTAGCTGTGTGGACAGTACCTCCTTTTGTTACACTGTACTTTATACAATTGTTGTATAATCTTTAATCTACAGAATGTATTATCTTACTCTATCTAGATTTGTCTGGAGATGACTCCTTGGGATTTCACTAAAATACAACTCTCTGCAGGACATTCCCAGGTGACAAATTAAATAAATAAATAACATGATAAAAAATTAATTCAGCAGCAAAAAATCTTGACTTTAAGAATTGCCAATGGGAAATAAAAGCATTTTTGTATGGGAAAAAACCCACCTACCACACCCCAAATTCATGGAGGTTGTACCCCCTCACCCTTACCTTTCTAAATACATTAACTCTGAAATCAGTTGACTATAAGAGAAGAGGCAATTGCTTACCTCACAAGGTTCCAAGATTTCAACAAAGGGAAGTTTCCCTGTGTGAATTAATGTGGGAGCTGACTAAACACTATCAGCTAATCCCATTTCATTGAAAGTCAGTTTACTTGTACCTCATGTATACCTGACATGAATCCAAGTCATAATAACAGTAGCTACCTAACGCCACTTCTGTTTCTAGAGTACTGTGTGTTAGCTGCCTCTCACTGTAGACACGCAGACACACACACACACACACACACACACACACACACACACACTGGCAGCTACGATTTAGGCTTTTTTCATGTTAGTGCTTGCTTTACTTTATAGTAATGGTGTTTTAAGTTTGGATATATATTTTGTCGTACAGGTGCCATGCTGAGTATTGAGTAAAGGCACAGAGAGAGAGAGAGAGAGAGAGTATGTGTGTGTCTATTGTTTATTATTGTCTGACTTGATTTAACAACTCCTACTGGGTCCTCCAACAGTTTAGTAGGTGATTAAATTCATGTGCCTTGAAGGCCAGTATGAGATTTTAAGGAAAGTTGCTTTGGTGTTGTATATTTTTTTTATTGAACAGATAGAATATAGACTGTCATGATGGTGCAGCGGTTAGCATTGTCACCTCATAGCAACAGGTTGTCTGGTTTGATTCTTGGCTGGAGCACCTTCTGTGTAGAGTCTACATGTCCTCCCTGCAGTCGAGTGAGTTTTAAAGACATGCAGCAGGTGTGTGTGATTTTGTGTGTGTGTGTGCAGTTCTGGCAGCTCAACACCATAAAAACTCCACTGCCAATCTATCTGCAGACCAGTGATCCGCTATGATGACCCCTAATGGGAGACGCCAAAAGACATTGCTATATAGAATATAGATGGTAAAGCTGTGGGCCACAGAGTCTGGAACTTTGCTGTAATATATGAGAGAGACAAATCTTGTTCTGTTTTTATTGCAGATACTGTTTGTAGAGAATGACCTTTTGCATATGTTGGTTGTAGCCAGAAGTTTATATGGGTTATTTCTTGCTCCATGGTTGTGTACTCAAGTATTTCTTTATGATGAGTAAAGGGGCCTTCGTTGTAAAAGTCTAAACTAAAAGTTTCTCCTAAGGCTTTGATGACATGTGCAGCTTCTGCAGGTCATGACTGCCATCCCAGCTAGAAGTTAGCCATCAGAGAGCTGTTAATAAAGTATTTGCATACTAGAAAGAATCTGAAGCCATCTGATAAATCTATGGCAGAACGTATAGTCAGTTTGTAAGAATTTAGCTTTTTTAAATATCAAATACCCATGTCTACAAATGCACTTGCTGCTTTTCATCAAATCCTGTAACTTAACCACTCTTTCCTTGTCTGGATTATGTGTCTCCAGTAACAGTGTATGTTTGGGTGGTTTGGAAGCTGCTTGTGCACTGCAACTTTGAATATTTATGTGAAAAGATATTTAAATGAACAGTAAAAGGCTTTTTAGCAGTTTACAGTTATCACAAATCAGTGTACTTCACTGAAAAGAAATGCACTGTTTTCTGAGTCACTCAAAAAACTGTGACACACAGCAGAAAAAGCACCTTGTGTTTATTATGTCTCAGTTGTCATTTTGAGGAAACAAATTGCATTGTGGGAACAGGAAGAATAATCTGAAAATTGCTGCACAACAGTTTAAAATATAGCAAATAACAAGAGTACTGCTGATGCATTAGTAGTATAACTCAGAATGTCATACATTGGTTTCTGTTTGGAATGTTCCTTTAAATTATATTCTTTAATTTTTTTTCAAGACTTTGTTCTTAATCCTAGAAATTACACTGTGGTCCAACTGGATACCAAGGCTTCTAATTGCTTCCTATGAGGTAGTATGGGATGTTAACCAGTATCCATCCAAAGGTGCTAACATTTCAGTGTGGAACTTACTTCTTTAGTTTTGAGAAAGTAGTACCTGTCATCCCCCCAGGCAGGGGCAGAGCCAGGATTTTTTGTAACTAAACATCAGCTTCCAAAACGTAGCTCCTCTCCTTCACAAGGTGTGCACACAAGACTTGCTGTTTTGAAATAATTTAATTCATATTTAATTAAGCAGTTTAAATGTGAGAACATGTATTTAAATTGAAAAAGTAAGACAAGCAGATGCTTTACTTGTCTAATTAAACTAGCTTTGTCCCGTTTAAAGTTATCAGCAGTCAGCAATTCCAAGTGCAAACAGTTGTGAACATGAAATATGCCTGGCTATGCCCCTACTCAAAGGGGCACACATTTAAGTGGAATACAAATGAGGGTAGCTTACAAATTGCATTTGAAAAACATTTCTTCTGGTGTGTTTATTGATATTCTCTGGTCTTGTTGTAGAAAAAAACAGTAGATTATAACAGTGTCTTGAAGTGGCAAGAAGCAGATAGATTCAGTGGTACTTTCTAACTATATGTACATAAGTTTGTGTGGATGTGTAGGGTACCATGTACACTTAAGAAAATGCCCCACATGATAACTGTGTAGTGTGGAACAGTAGGGAGGGGCTAAATGAGGGCTGCTTATGTTAGGGTAGTGGTTTGCCACAGGGAGTAAGGAAGAAGGCTGGTTCAGCTCTCCTACTGGTGTATGGAACACGGTATTAAATCCACCCGCCTCAGCTGATTTTGAAGAGTTTATGTCACAAAGAAGATTGCATAAGAAGCTGCAGCAGGAACTGCTGTTGTAGTCACTGGAAATAAAAGGGAGGCTAGGAGCAAACATTCAAGTGGTGCATGTTTAATGAGCAATGGAGAAAGGAAAGGATGTAGGGTAATTGTGTAACAGAATTAAAGGGAACATTAGTGGTAGTACAATGATTTGTTTTAAACAGCTTGTTGTATTGGTTATGTAAATAAAGGCTCACATGCACACAGATAATTGTTCAATAAGCATGGGGCAAACGTAATACAGCAGCAGAGAAGATTACTAGTCCAGTCGGGAAAGCTATATGTAGGACTCCATTTAAAAAAGTGTTATATAAAAGTAATTCACTCAGAATCATTACAATCCTTCTAACTTGTGTTTATATAGCAATACTTGTTTAAATGTACAGTTCTTTTGAGATTGCTCACGGGAAATCAACCGAGACATTAAAGGTTTGGCCAGGGAAGGAGTAGTTTTTATGTGTTTATCCATGTGGTTGCTGGTATGGAGTAGAACTTAACTGAGATGTTGCGAGTATAGTACCTGATGTATATCAGGCATATGACACCATGTCAAAGACTAGTAGAACCGAGCTTTAATACGAATACACATCATACTTATCTCATGGAAGCCGTTGCTTATCTGAATATAGGGTAAGGACCAAATTGTGGAGAAAACGTTTTTCTGCATGATATGTACCTTGATTCCAGATCTCATCTAAGGCTGTGTTATATATAAAGTGAATATTAACAGGGAAATGGACTCTGACAGTCAGCTACGAGAAAAGACCAGCATTGGTGTATAGGAGGATGGCCAGGGCTGTGGCTAGAAGATGTGAGGCAGTGTCATTGCTGACACGGTCTTGGAGGTCAGCTGTGTGCAGCACCCAAATTATGCAAATGAAGATTTGCTCTTCTTAAATTTCAATTTTCTAGTTGCTGTTTCAAAAGAAATTTTAAATGAGGCAGTATATTTTGCATTTTAACCTATATTAATCAACCAGCTTTATTGCTGCCATAATTTTCTGAAATTAGTTATGCATTGCATTGAGGTAGTTTGTATTTTATCAGAGCTTGAGTATAAATTATGTATTACTCTCCCTGGAGGAAGTGCTCTGGTCTGTGTTTTGCAAATCTTCCTATCTAGTGTGCTGTATACCTATTGATCCAAAAAGGGCACCAGTTTTTGAGGTTGCAAATATGATGCTTGAGGTGCGATTTGCATTGTGTGTAATAGGAACAAATGATCTGTCACAGTGGGATTTGTTATAATTGGAGATGGGAGTTTATTCTTGTTTATCGAATCTGGATTATTATGTATAATCAGAATATGAACTACAGACTTGTATAAAGCTGCGCTGGTTTAGAATGCTGAATTAACATTAGTTGCAGTTCACTGGAGAAGAGAATTATATGAAGTAGTCTGGAGAATTAAGCAGGCGTATTTTGCCTTCTGTTTTTGCTGCACACTTTGGGCAGCTCATCTCATCATTACACTTTATCATGTCTCTGCTTCTCTGAATTGTACTTTGTAACATTTTAAGCCAAACGCTGCACATGTTATGCTTAACACCTTTTAGCTGTGGATATGTACCCAACTTTTGCCTGCATGTAGAGGTGGGCATTGGATTCTTGGTAACAGCCATGGTTCAGTATATTTTATAATTTTAACAAGTCATTCCAGTATCCTGCTAAGAGGCAGCTTCATACAGCGTTGCTGTTATTACTTCTCCTAATCATTCTGAATGCCAGTACATAATTATAGACTACAGAATGGATGCATTAAATATACTGGAAAGGATGTTAACACAGAGCAGCATAAAACTGAATTTTATGAATGATACAGTGATTGCAGCATGATATTTTATTGTTGCCAAGTAACTGAGGGAAATGCTGTTCAAAAGTAACAGAGCAGCATTGTCTGACTTATGAGTACTGTATCATTTTAAGTTCTGATTAGTATACTGTATTGTAAACTTTATGTCCATACCTCATTCTTTTTTTTTTTGTCTAGAATTTGTATTTTTTTTCGGTACATGTACTGTCTGACCATTTGAGAGCCATCATCTTAGAGGAGTTGTCTTCTGTCTGACAACACAATCTGAAGTCTAGAATAGGACCCTATTTATGAACATTATGGGATAAGCAGTGTCGTTTAGATCTTAAGTTCCCTCTGACTACTATAAGGTCGGAGAATTCCTGTACATCACTGCATTTAATGTATGTTACAGGTGTAAATGCCTGGCTACAGCTGCCACAGTCTACTGATTTTGCAACCAGTTGTTGGCCTTCTTCAGCCTGATCTGTGTTGTGAAATGCATGCCTTGGCCTTCTTTTGAATTTGGTCAATCTACAAGTCTAAATGAAATCTTGTTAACTGACCTTTGGAGAAGCCTCAGATAACAATATTCCAGAGCATTTCTTGCTTCTTGTAGCAAATTGCTAAGTACAATACTTTGGCTCACCAAGAAGCAAATTTCAAGCTTAACCAAGCAGTAGGCTTACCTTGGGCTGTGGCTGAGATAAGCGATGGTTCTCATCTCAGGGACAAGATTTAAAAAAAAGGGCGGTGTAAAGTTTAAATGTTTATTACACTTCTGAAACTGAGTCGTTTGAATGGATAAACAAACAGTAGTATGTAGGTGGGTACTGGGTCTTGAACCAAAGCCTCCTAGAGCATACATTAAAAGATCCCACCCTCATACAGAGCAGATCCACCCAGTTCACACACGAGTCACCAGAAAAGTAAGCCTGCTAGGTTTCCATGCAATCATCGAAGTGAGTTAGTGCTAGGTGACTCTATATTAAGGCATGCAGGCTCCACACACACACCAGACTGAACAAGAACAGGCTAACTGTAAGCTTTTTATCCAGTGCCAGCATCTGTGATGTTACAAGGGCCCTAAGTGCCACTAAACGAGATAAAATTGACTACAGCCTAATGGTGGTATCTGTGAGAGTGAACATCCTGCAGTGCACCAACCAGAGGGACATGAGAGACATAATGGAACTTAACTATGCATGTGATAGATACAGAAAAGGTACAAGGTTCCATCCTGACTTCCAACTGATTCCTGTTTAGAGTTTGCACATAATCCCTATGTCATTGTGGAGTTTCTCCCACATCTAAAAAACATGCTGAGTGTTTCCATCTTAAACTCACCAATGAATGGCGCTGTTGGCAGCAGCACAGACACTACGTGTTGCCCTATAGGGGGAAGAGTTGTACAGACCATCTGCTTTGGGCATCTACTGTGGTGCGCAGCATCCTCAAGACAGGAGAACATGGACCACAGACTGTGCACCATGGCAGGGCTAGCCACTCAACGGTGTAAAATATGTCTCTAGGTGATTTGGTCATGTTGCCTAATGTCACCAAAATAGACATAGGTAGTTACCAGTGATAAGTGGGTTGAGGACCCGGCCTACTATGACCTATGCCAGGGATCCTTGCTAACGGTGGGAGGGGTATAAGTGCCCCTATTGGCCAATGTGTGTGCCTGCCTTAAAGCCCAACAGCCCTGGGTCAGTAAGCTACTGGCCAGCTGGTGTCTAGTTGCCCAGCCTGGGTTACCTAGGATAGCTCTGTTGAGTGAAAGCTGGACATAAAACCAACCAACCTACCAAACATGAACTGAGAATTGCTAGGCTTAATGTGGGTTCACTGACGGGAGGTAAATGACATAATGATACGGAGGACGGATGGAAGGGTAGTACAGCAAAGCCTCTTGGCTTTGGATCCAGACTCTACTGCTCAGGAGGGTGACAGGCTAGAAGTGGTGTAGGAATTGTGGTGAGAGAGAGGCTTCCTAAGGCAGTGAGGGATATCATCAGAATTAGTGACAAACTCATGGCAATCAGACTCCAGTGTAAAGATAGGGCAGTATTCATAATTTCAGCCTATGCCCCACAGCAGAGTTGTGATATGAGGAACAAGGTACATTCAGACAGCAGTTGCAGGTCCTACTAGATAAAGCAGGACAACATGAATTGGTGTTGATAATGGGTGACTTGAATGCACATATCGGGACAAACAGTACAGGATATGAGGACTGCCTGGGTCCACATGGGTGAGGCAACAGGAATAAAGAAGGAAAAGCCACTCTAAACTTCTTTCTGGCGATTGGCTTGATAGTGGCCAACACATGGTTCAGAAAGAGAGACAGTCACAAGATCACATACAAAAGTCGCCAACATGCAACTCAGGTAGACTTCCTCCTAGTAAAGAAAAGGCACTGGGGTAGAATCCATGATTGCAAAGTCATTCCCAGTGAAACAGTCAGCCCACAGCATAAACCACTAGTTGCCATAATCAGCTGCAAGCAGTGGTCAGAGAAGGCTCTAAGGTCAACAGAGACCAGGCTGAAGACCTGGAAGTTGACTGCAGAGAAAGTGCAACAGTTCAAGGAATTACTCAGGGTTCTAGCACCCCAAGAAGAGGAGGATATAGGTGGAGTTGAACAAGAATGGCAACGCCTAAAAACAGCATGTGTTAGGACTACAGAAAAGATATGTGGCCGAGCCAGGTATGGAAATAAGGTACATAAGGAAAGCTGGTAGTGGAATGCAGAAGTCCAGGAAGTCATCAAAAGAAAGCAGGAGTGCAGGAAGAAGTGGGAGATAGAAAAGACTGACCAGACTAGGAAGGACTACTGGTTGGCTAACAAAGAAGCTAAGAAAGAAGTTGCAATACCAAAGAATAGGGCATCAGAGGCACTCTACCAACTTCTGCAAAGTGACTCAGTAAGGGGCACAAAGAAACTATATCAGGTTGCAAGGCAAAGAAAGAAAGATAAAGAAGATAGTCAGACACCCTTCATAAGGGATGTCAGCAACAACCTGCTCACCAGTCCACAAGGCATCAAAGGCAGATGGAAGGAGTATTTCCAGCAGCTTCTGAATGAAGAAAACCCCACAGAAGCTGTACTGCCCCAGAAACAGCCTACAAGGAGAGAAGAAGAGGAGCCCACCCTAGAAGAAGTAAGAACAACACTAAGGAAGATGAAATCAGGGAAAGAAGCAGGCTCAGTGAGGTCACAGCAGATATGATAAAGATGCTGGGTGAGAAAGGGGAGAAATGGCTCCTGAGGGTAGTAACAGCAGTGTGGAGAGAAAGGCATATCCCAGATGACTGGAGAATAAGCATACTTGTGCCAGTGTACAAGAACAAAGGGGACATCCACAACTGTGGGCAGTACAAGAGGCATCAAATTCCTATCATGTTGCATGAAAATTCTGGAGAAGTTGATTGATAAACGGATATGCAGAGTAGTAGAAGGTAAGATGGGAGATGAGCAATTTGGATTCAAATCAGGATGCAGCACAATTGACCCGATGTTTGCAGTAAGACAGATACTGGAGAAGAAGCTAGAGATGAGGAAAGAGTCCAACTGGGCCTTCCTAGACTTGGAGAAAGCATATGACAAGGTCCCAAGAAAGCTAATCTGGGCAGTACTGCAGTGGTTTGAAGTCCCAGAAACATTGGTAGAATTAGTGCAGGCTACATACAAGTACCCAATGACTCAAGTACAAACAGTGTTCGGCCTCACAGAGGGTTTCCCAGTGGGAGTGGGCGTACACCAGGGTTCAGCTGTGAGCTCACTGCTGCTCACACTGGTGATGGACTACATTAGCAAACAGGTCAGAGGGAACAGAGCAACAAAGGTGCTGTATGCAGACGATGTGGCATCACAGGCTGACTCTGTGCTAGAACTTCAGCAAAGGATAGGAGAATGGATTGCAAAACTGAAGGCACATGGGATGGAACTAAGCACAGATAAGATGGTGGTAATGGCAGCAAACTGGGGAAATCAGAAGAAGCTGAGAATAGAGATACAAGGGAAGATAGTGGAACAGGTAAACAGTTTCAAGTATCTGGGAGGTGTAGTTGAGGAGAAGTCTGAATGAAGAGGTCAAAGCTAGAATCAGAGGAGCTACAGCCAACTGGTATAGAGTGTCAGGTGTAGTCTATGACAGAAGAATGCCAAAGAAGCTGAAAAGTAAGGTGTACAAGTCAGTGGTGCGACCAATACTACTGTATGGTACAGAAACCTGGGAAGTAAAGGCAGAACAGTTGAAGAAGATAGAGGTGATGGAAAGGAAGTGTCTGAGAAGGGTGGTAGGATGCACACTGTGGGACAGATGAAGCCAAAGTGCCTCCAATTGCAAAAAGTTCAAAGAGAACAGATTGCAGTGGTCTGGACACATGCAGAAAAGCAGAATACAATCTGGTCAGAAAGATTTGGGACAGACAGGAAGAAGGCAAGAGGAAGTGAGTATGTCCAGCAAAGAGGTGGATGGATTGTGTGAAAGAAGATCTGTGACAGTCAGGCATGAGTGTTGAAGAAGGCAGGAGCATGGCACTGAATCGAGAGAGTTGGCGACAGTTAACACGATACCACAACCCCATGTATAAAAAATGAGAAAAAGGGGGGCTGATGATGATGAGATGCAGAAAAGACAATGGTCATGAGAAGAATCTTGCCTTCATCAAGAATGCTGCCTCAATACTGTGACAAGATAATTTGCTTTAACATTTAACTAAGTACTTGGGGAGCCAGTGTGAGTCAGTCTGGGACGAGATGAAAGATAAGGCTCTCTATTTTGCCACTGATGCATTATGCCTCTCATACTAGAGAATCTGCTTACTGGCTTAAGACATTGCTGCCCCCATAATGCCTTTCATTAGGCATTCCTACATAGCAAATTCAAACAACATCATGGCAGCATAACTCAATAGTTGGAGTCCAAGTAGAAAGATCTGAGAAGCTGAGCTCCTCTTGTAACTTCAATACATTCATAGCTGTGTACTTAATGCAACATGGCTTCATCACAGTGTAAGCACTCTCTGTATATCAAGGTTTAGTGTATATCATGCCTTCTGGCCCTTGGGTAACAGAGGGGAAGTATCTGTATTTGTCAGAAACACTAACACATCAGATTATTTTACCCTTATCCATAACCTGAAACTCCTGAAGATTCAAATAACCCTTAATAAATCCAACTATTACTTCACTGTTAGCTACAGATCCCCATCAATTTCCACCAAAGACAATGGAAATTGTATTATACTATACCATTTAGGGTTAAATATCATACCAGAAAACCTTCTTGGTATGCAACTTCCATTGCCTAAGCTTTGATTGTCATGTTTACACCTGTAAAAATGTATATGCCCAGCATTTCCAAGAGTTTGTTAAAATAGATGCACTGAAGCAAATTGTAAAACAACCTACTGGAGGCTATAATAGGTTCATAGGTTCATACTAGGCTATCTGCCCTAGGGCATTTGCAAGCCTAGCCAGAGTGTGTTTGTCTTTCGCCACCCATTTTAAATGTTTTACTATGCCCTTTTTCGATGTTAGTTTACTGTGCCTCTGTCTAGCAATGACACAGAAGTGATACCCGGGGTAAACCTACGATCTCCCATCCACTCGTCAAGATTTCTCTTGAAGAGAGTCAGTGAGGGACTCTGCCTAACTTGGACTGGGATTGGATTCTATTCCAGAGTGAAGAGAGCCTCTGGGTTATGAATCTGTCCCTCCAGCATGTCCTATTTATTTCAGTGCTGAGGTTCAAGTCCCGCGAGCGCGTAGCTCATTGGGATTTGGATTTTCTGAGGTGCAGCATGTCCGGGTTGGACATGGCTTTATATGTCAGGCACAGATTGCCTCTAAGCAGGCAGTATGCAACCGAGTAGAGCTGGAGTTTCTTTAACCGGGCAGCATATGGCATCTGTTTCAGCCCTTTGATCCTCCTGGTGAGGTACTTTTGGGGTCTTTCTAGTTGCTGCAGGTGTCGGGTAAGGTACATCCCAAAAGGGGCATTGTATTCAATTATGGGCCTGATGAGGGATGAGTAAAGAGGCACAATGACCTCCCTTGATCTAGATGCGAATCCCTTCATGATTAGGTGGGCTATATAGAAGGTTTTTCTAACCACTTTGGCCACGTGGTTGTCAAAAGAGAGATTGCTATCAGCTTGGGTCCCCAGTTCTCTAATTACTTCTTCCGTACTTAATGGATTACCACCTATGTGGTAATTTGTGGGCACTATGTTTTTGCCAAATGGAATAACTATACACTTTTTGGCATTTAGCTTGAGGCCATGGCTCTGGCACCAGTTATCTGTTTCTATGAGACCCTTTTGGAGGATGCTTGTGTCAGCTGGAGAGTCTATTATGGTGCCTAGTTTGCAGTCATCTGCGAACTTGGTCAGCCACAGTCCTCCTGTGTTGGCCTGTACCTCTGAGAAATATATACCGAACAAGAGAGGTCCCAGGACTGAGCCTTGTGGGATGCCACTTGTAACCGGTTTGGAGTCTGACATGGCTCCAGCAATTCTGACCATGTGGGTTCTGTCCTTGAGCCAGTTCGCAACCCATCTAGTGACATAGAGCTCATCTATGATGCCTGAGTGGGGTATTGTATCAAAGGCTTTAGCGAGGTCCAGTTAGGCTGTGTGGACCACCTTCCTCTCTTCGATGGCCTTGGTGACTGTTTCAAAGAAGTCAACCAGGTTTAAGAGGCAGGATCTGCCCTTAACAAAGCCAAACTGGGTAGGATCCAGTGTCTGTAGGTCCCCAATATCTTTATTTATGAGTTCCATGATGATCCTCTCCATAGCTTTGCAGACCAAGCTAGTCAGGCTTATGGGGCGATAGTTTCCAGGATCTGTTGAGGCACCACCTTTGTGGAGAGGGACCACAGTTGCTGTACGCCATTCTTTGGGTACATATCCTGTAGTAAGGCTGAGATTGAACAGTAGCTTTATGTTGGGGTTCAGCTCTTCTTGGAGTTCATGTAGTACGCAGCCCAGGACACCGTCTGGTCCCATTGATGCTGTGTTTTTTGCTTTGGAGAGGGCGGCTCTCACCTGAGCATCTGAGATGTCAGGGGGGCAGCACTCTGCTGGGATAGATATTTGCTCTTTGGAGGGGGGGGGGAGAAGTTTGCACTGAACCTGTCAGCCAGGATGTTGGCATTGTCTGTGGGTTCGGTGTATTTTTTGTCATTTTGGACTAACTCTGAGCATATCTGGGAGTTTCCACCTAGGTTCCTAACATAACTAAAGAAAGCCTTGTGATTATCTTTAGTGTCCTGTGCAATTTTTCTCTCGAAGCTGGCCTTAGATGATTTTATGAGTGCCCTTAGTTTTTTGCTAATACTGATCAGAGATGCCTTCCCTTTTAGGGATTTTGCTCTATCGTGCAGTAGCTTCCTCCTTCTGTTGTATAGTTTGTTTATGGCTGGGGTCCACCAGACAGGACGCCTGCCCTTGGGGGATTGGGTCTTGGTCCTTGCCAATCAAATTCCTGCCTGTACTCTACTCTACATCTCCTCAACCCTGTTTAAAGCTGATCTCAAATGAGTCTGTGCCACTGACCAGATATTTCAGTGAGACAGACAGTGGAGGAAACAAATTGGGGATGAGGAAAGAGTCAACCTGGGCATTCCTAGACATGGCAAAAGCATTTACTAGCCTCCTGTTTAAGCTGATTTGAGTAGTCCTGCAACATTTTGACACTTTGGAAACATTGGCAGATTTAGTGAAGGTGATATTGAGGGGATCCATTGATATAAGTGTGAACAATATTTGGATTCACAGAGTGGTACAAAGGATGAATGGGTGTACATCACATTCATCTGTGAGCCCATTCCTGTTCATGCTGTCGATGAAAAACATCAGCAAACAGTGGTAGGGGGCAGATCAACAAAGGTGCTGTATGCAGGTAATATGATGTTATAAACAGGCTCTGAATAGGAACTTCATTAAATGATAGAGGACTGGGCTGTGAAACTGAGGACTCACAGGAGGAAGGAGAGTACAGGCAGGACTGTGGTCATGGCAACAAATAAAGGAAATCAGGAAAAAGTTGAAAAATGACGGAAGGCAAAGTTGTCTAACAGGCGAGCAGATACAAGTATTTGTGAGGTAGGGTTGAGGAGAAAATAAGTCTGAATGGAGAGGTCAAAGCTAGAATTAGAAGTGCTGTAGCCAACAGATAGTAAGTGCCAGAATGAGTGTGTGACAGAAAAATGCTAAGGAAGCAGAAATGTAAGGTATACAAAACAGGGCAGTGAAGACTGAACAACCAAGGAACATGAGGTGATGAAGTTCCTGAGTATGAGTAGTGGTGTGCAAACTATGGGACAAATGAGGACGTGAAGACCGCTGAACTGAAACCAGAGTATCCTAGTTGCAGAGAACTTCAAGGAGAACTGATGCAGAGATACAGTTACTTCTGCAAGAATGCAGAGGATGATTTAGTAAAGGAGATTTGGTAGAGACCAAAAGAAGGCAAGAGGAGAAGACGAAGTCCAGCCAAGAGATGGATGGATTGCATAAGAGAAGACCTGGGACAGTCAAGTATGACTGTTGTAGAAGGCAGGAGAGTGGCACTGAGTCAAGAGAAGAGGAAAGAATTGATGTGAAACACTGATCCCATGTAAAAATGGGAAAAAAAGAGGGATGATGATGAATATTTTTAGTACTGGTGAATCTGAGATTCACTACCGTGTACTTTTTATTTTGTTCCAGACTTGACAGTTCACTTTAGCTGATATTTGGTTCTCTCCTGAGTTAATCATAAGATTATTATTTATTGAGTGATGTCTCTCAGGAAGTTTGTGTATTTGTACTCTGCTGCTTTTATTCATTTTTAAATACTGTAGATGCCATTCTGTGATTGTTATCTGAAGAGAGAAATAAAACCAAGCGAATATAAAATGTTATGAAGTACATGGTCATATTTTTAAACTTTATTGAGCACTCTTTTTATGAGAGAAGCTGCTATGAATCTTGAAATATTGATTGTGATTTCCACATTATTTTTCCTGTCTTTTTTTAATAGCGTGAAGCATTTGGTGTCTCTCAGCTGCCTGTTGCAAAGGTGTATTTACTTGTCCATTCCCCAGCTTTGTTTCCATTCTTGGTTTTTGGACTGAGTATACTGACAGATAAATCTGAGAACTGAACTGCCAGGCTCTGTCAGAATGTGTAGGAATTTAGGGAATGTTTTATTTTTACTTGTATTACCAGAATAGATTGTGACATGAAGTAGTCCCCACAGTCCAATAATTTAATATATATTAACACTTCTTTTGTTGTCTGCATAGATTAGTTTCAAACAGATATTTCCTGCTAAGAGATATGAGATAATATTTCCACTAAAAACACACTTTGATATTTCCTTAGGTGTGGGAATCATGAAACAAAACTGTTGAAACAAATACAAGCCAAAATCTCTATTGCACTTTGGCAGATGATCAAATCCAATATATATATATATTTTTTTTGGTTACAGACCATAGTTCATGTGAGTGAAAACTTATTTGTTTTTAGTCTATAATGAGTTATTTAGACTGCTTATATCTGCCATTTGCTGGTCACTGTCTGTTAGGCATATGTTGATATTTCAGGCCTTTGACTGTCTTTCGTTAACTTTTGGGTTCTACAAATTCTGCTTAATTAAATGGTCAGTTGCGGCCTGAGAAAGTAGTTTATAGCCTCAGCTGATTTGGTGCATCAGGGCATGATACACAAACCCTTGTATATGTTTCAAGTCAGTAACAGAATTTATGTGGTGATGAAAGACATAATGGTCTTGACATGTCCTGTCATTGTACATCTGCCTCTGTGATTATGGAGAAGCAGGAGATTTGGAATTTTTCCTGGTGTGCTTTCCATTTCCTTTCCATTGGAAGAATACATTTGAACACAGCAGTAAGTCTGTTCTGCAGTGCAGCAGTTTTAATTCCTTGCATTTTCTCAGCAAAACTTTTTTTTATAGGTTAATAGGTTCATTGCTAAGTACTGCAGTGGTGGTGCTACGGTAGCGTTGTCGCCTCACAGTAAGACGTTGTTCTGTTCGATTCTCAGCTAGAGCATCTTCTGTGTGGAGACATGCGTGAATGGGCGTACCTTCGTTGAAGGTTGTGCGTCAGGGCCGGCAACTCGGCACGTAAAAATCTACTGCCAATCATTAGCGGACCGGAGTTCCGCTGTGGCGACCCCTAACCGGGAAAAGCCAAAAGACAAAGAAGAAGACGAAGAATAGGTTCATAGCTAAGTACTAGGCTAGCTGCCATTGTGGGCCATTTTAAGCCTACCCAATTTTCCATCTGGTGCTCAAATTGACCTATTCCATTTTGTGATAGATTGGCCTTACCTATCAAAAAATATAGGAAATATACCAAACTTAGCAAAATGTTGGGGACAGGAAGGGATGGGATCATTAATGTGAGTAGCTAGATTTCTGAGGGGGACCCTGTGCATTAGAAGTTTGTCCTGCTGTTATGTTGAAGAACAATTGACTCCTTTTGGGTAAATAAAAGTTGCTTTATTATAATAAGAGCTTGGAAAAATTACAGCACATTAGATTTTATCCATTTTGAATACTTTGATCAAAAATATCTACATTTTCCATGCAGAACTTTAATTTTACTTTACTATCCCCCATGATTTCTATAATGGCTTAATATATCTTGTTAGAAAGAAGGAACTAAAATCAATAGTGGTGCATAAAACATTTATTTGATCTTTTGAGTATGACTAAAAAATATTAGTGTTGTAGCAACTGAGATGGGAAACTGCAACATTATTTTCTGTTTGTCTTTGCACAATTCTTTGTTTGCCAAAGATAAGTAATTTTGCAATCTGTTACCTAAGTGTTCAGCTTCCATCATTTTCCTAAGACTAAGAAAGTATCTATGGAACTGGGCACATCAGGTGAAAACATGTGATGTCACAGCCTATATTTGTATTACATATAACCCTCTATCAGAAAGTCCTCTTGAAAGCTTTGCTTGGTGTTACCTTGAAGCTTTATTCAAAGGTTCAAGACCTTGTAGAGACTCCATCTTTAGCCCAGATTTGTACATATATGAGTAGTGGTGGTTTTGGTGGTCTTGCTGCCTGTCCATGGCTTAGATTGTTTTAAGGAACCGTGCTTTACTTGTTGCTTAGGATCCACAGAAGAGTACAATGGATTTTCCTTTATACTTACATTACAGACATTACAACTGCTAGTATATACTTACCTTACATGTACCAGAACTTGTATTAAAAGTTTTATTACTTACTTGCTTTATAGGTACCAGTATGTACCTACAATTTCCATTTCAGAACTTGCATTACAGGTGCTAGTATATTATTACCTTATATGTGCCAGTCCTGGTACATACTTGCCTTATAGGTATCAATAAATACTTATACATCCCATTACATACTTACAGGCACTAGTATATAATTGCCTTACAGGTGCCAGCAGTTATCTTAAAAGTCCTGGTACATATTTGCCTTATAGGTACCAGTACGTACTTGTAAATCCCATTACCTACTTGAACTATAGGTGGCAGTATATATGTAGTTCACAGGTTGCAGTACTTCTTAGTGTTCTGGGTGAGCACTTCTTGTGGTTGAAAGAAGAAAAGTGGTGTTTTGACATTCACAGTAGCTTGCAATGAGAGAAACAACTGTTTGTGTTCATGGCCTGCAGACAGATATAGATTATTTATATTCTGCAGGCAGATTTAGATAATTCTTCTCACCATACCACTTAAGGTGATGCAGATCATACTTATGTACATTGAAACAATTAACTTTTTCCTGTTTGTTATGTAAGCAGTATTCGCTTGCAGGGTGGGGCGATATAGGGAAATAACTCCAGCAAATCCTTTCCCTTCTACCGATGCTTCTTGTGGTCTGGACATGCAAGGTAATTTGAATTGTAATCATTTATAAGAAAATGCCAAGAACTTGGAGAAGAAAATAATTAAATACAAACCATTAATATACAGTAATTTGTAATTTGAGCAATGTTTGGCACTTAATACTACAACTAAAGTATTATGTCTTTCTAAATGTCCAAATGGCATTGATATTTCAGATGCAATTTTTGCTTAGTTGAAAGAATTCTGTAATGACAGACTGTAATAATTTAACGAGGCTATTTAACATACTATAAGTCAACTGGGGCCACTGTCAGAAGATATCAAGCAAATAGATAATAGAATTAGGCCACCTGCAATTTTTTTTCCAATTTTAAGAACAGCTATGATTTAATAGTGGCAGTGGCAGAAAGACATATCCAATCAGTAATTGCAAGAAAGCAGAAAAAAACTTGACAGATATCAAAAGTATCATGTATCAAAGTCATGGGTCAGTATAATGGTTAAGGTGTTTACCTCACAGACACAGGGTTACAATTTGATTCTTACCTTGGAAAGAAAAAATGTTCTGGGCTTAAAAAGGCCCTCAAGTGTAGCTAGCTTAATACTTAACCATGAACCTATGAAACTATAGTATCTATTTCCAGTGAACAGTTAAATTTTTGGATTATGTTTTTTCTTTCATTCCAACTAAAACAGCAAATTTAACAGATACGTTAAGTAAATTAAAGTTGCATGTAAGAAAACTTAGTGTGAATGTTAAAAACTTCACAAGATATGTTACATAAACCTTCCCAATACAATTCACCATTAATGTCTGCAATACATAATTTTCAATTGTGTGTGAAAAAGAAATGAGATAAAGATAAATTAAAAGATGTAATAGAATGCATTATAATTTTACTCAGCAGGAAATCAGAGCTGTCAACAAGTTTAGAGACAAAAATAATAATAGATTTATTAAAACTGATAAGGGGGAGGGATGGAAATTATGAATTATGAACAGTACAATAACCCATGGAAGATTTGTTGAATCATGAAAATGATTATAATGTTAATTTAGTCAATATGTGCATAAGTTATAATAAAATAAGTTAAAGGTGTTTAGATATGCTGTATGAGAAATATTTTTTATTCAATTTAAATATTTTGTATATGTAGATAAACCAAGAATGGATATAATGTTTGAGATTCTAGACCTTGATAAAAGCAAAACCAACACTCCCTTTAGACCCATTATATCAGCACTAGGTTATACTACAGAATGCATCTCATATTTAGATTCTGTATTTTAGCCTTTGGTTAAAAACTTGAAATCCTTTATAAGTGATTCTTGGGATTTTTTGGATAAACTTCATAATCATAATTTTGTATTTCTGAAGTCATGTTCACTGTTGGTGTCTGTTCTTTACATCATGCATTCCAAATGATGACGCTGTCAAGTTTTTAAGGGCTTTCTTTGCCAGTAAATATGAATTTGAGTAAACCTTAGTGGCTCCCATATATGCCAACTTAGTTTTAGGTTGGTAGGAATTTTTTTTTTAAATGTTATCCTTATTTGAACATGTCACATTTTACAAAAGATTTACAGATTACCTTTTTTCATCTAGGATTGCACAGTAAATTAAAATGTTGGTCATTTTCAAATTTTTGAAATTTGTCAGAGGGGATCTTGATGCTGTGGTTAATTTTTTGTATATCACTGTTGAATTAGATAGAATTAACAAAACTTGTGTAGTTAGGCAAGCAACTCTGTAAATAAGTTACTTGCATTGCAAAACTACACATCCCAAGTGTTTATGTAAAGAAACATTCCTGGGGGGCAGATGATTAGACCCTCGCAATTAACAGTAGATGAAAATTTTATCATGCATTTGTTTACCCAAAGAGGCTATGGTTTCGATTGATTAAAGACATACCTGAATGATATTTACAAAGCTAGAAAGAACAAATACCTATCTATTTTAAAGACTTGTATTCCAGTTAGCACTATGGTAAAAAAACAGGACAGAGAGAATATAAATTATAAAATTTGTATCTATAGTAATAATAAAAAGAGTAAAAATTTTGTAGCATATATTTTTGATGCATCAGTAGATAGTAACGTTAAACAAATTATTAGTAATTGTAATATTCTTTGAGGTAACCAAGAATCAATATAATAGGACAAAAAACACATTTTGAGTTGGTATTTGAAATCAATACTGGATAAAGTTAAAGTCAACAGTCCACTTAATAATACAAGCAAAGGTACACACAAATGTGGAAAATGCAGATTGTATTATTTTATTAATGAAGGCCCAAATTTAGTTACCAAAAGTTATAATAGTTATTGTTAGTAGATATTATAACTGTAAATTTAAAATATTATTTACATTGCAATATGCTCAGTGTGTCAAGCTTTTTTATGTAGGTATGACAAAAAGAACTGCTGCAAAATGTATATCAGAACATATATATTTACAATAAATAAAAAATGAAAATATGCATTATTTAAGCATTCTGAAACTTTTAAAAAATGTTATTTTTATAGTAGATTATGAAGAATCAGGCTTTAGAGGGGGTGATGAATTTAAAATCTCAGAATTAGAGAAGCTAAATGGTAACTACTACTTGAAATGGATAAGTTCCAATGTTTGAATGCAAGTATTACTGTTAAATGTTGTTTTTAAAGACAGGAAAGTAAAGATTTACTTTATTTTATATAGGTTTGTATTATATATTGTATGTGACACAGTCTTAAATGTACTGTTTTACTGCTTTAAGAAATTCTAGTGATGAAATATATCATGTGATTTGAAAAGCTTTATATTGAAAGCATGTGCAGAAGTTTTGTATTACTCTGAAAATGTCTGTTTTCCATATAGACAAAAGCACCAAGGAAAGTTTTCTGTTGTTCAGCTTTTGTGTTCTTGAGTTTTTTTTATTTGAATTCAGTTAGCACTTGTGGCATTTTTGCTGCTTTTTGAATTGCTCTAATTTATTTAAATTAAGAGTACAACAGGTATTGCATTACTATGCATTTTCTGAACAGTTAATTTCAGTCTTGGCCCCCATACAGGTTTTGTATCAGCTGCAGTCATTCCCCTGCATAAGGAAGGACCTTCCACAGACCCTAGGAATTACAGACACATGTGTCTGACCAGCATCATATGCAAAGCCATGGAAAGACTTATCCTGGAATTAATCAGTCAGGATGTACACAACCTCCTAACACTGAACCCATCCCATTTTGGATTTGTCAACGACAGGTCATACTTACTCAGTCTTGTGGAGTTTATTTGAAAAGGTCACCAAAGCAATAGATGAAGGCAGAATAGCACACACCACAAATTTTGACCTGGCCAAAGCTTTTGACACAATTTTCCACTAAGACATAGTAGAAAATTGAAATAAATTGGGAATATACCACAGTGTCATCCACTGGATTGCAATCTGGCTCACAGATAGGACTTAGTAATCAGAATAGGGGAAATTACCTCCACAAAGAGACCAGTCACCAGTGGAATCCCTAGGGTTCTGTGCTGGGACATCTACTGTTTGGCGTCTACTTTTTTGAAGTAAAAGCCAATACAAAAGGGCTATGGTTGACTAAGTTTGCAGATGACTGCAAGCTAGCAGCAGTCATTGTATCTCTAAATGACTATCCTGCAGGAAGATTTATTTCAAATTAATAAATGGTGCCAAAATCATGGACTATAACTTAATGCCAAAATGCTCTTCACAAACAGCAGCCAAGTAGCACAAACAGTCAAAATCAGCAAAAATAAATCCACAGGCTCCCAGATGAATAAACAAATGGTTTAATGCAACAAGAACAAAATAAAAGCTTCAATAAGCGCTTTTGTCTTCTAACTCCTTTACAAAGAGTTCTTCAGACTGACGTAAACAGCAAAATTCATGTTTAAATATCTTAAAAACCATCACATGACATTACTAAAAACACATGTTCCTAGTGCTTTAACCCTTTCCTTTTCAGATAGCTGACAAATTATTCTCTATTGTTTAGTCCTGGTGGATAGCAAGCATTTAGCCTTACTTGCCAGCAGTATTCTAACCACCCTAGTTCTTCTTCAGTATTAATAATATTTGCTTCAATGGATACCGTATCAAGTACTATAAATTTAAAGTCTACCTTACATTTGTTTGTTTTATAGTGTTTACATAATGCATTCCTCTCATCACCGGACTGAATGGCATATTTATGCTCATATATCCTTCTATTTAATTCTCGAGTGGTCCTTCCAACATAATAGGATTTGCATTGACTACAGAAACATAAGAAAACAACATTTTTAGACTTACAACGAAATTGTCCTGGAATTTTAACTTTTAACTTTTATACCCCCTATTGCCAAAATGCTTTATTGTGTCCTTTGAGAAGTCATTTACTCCAGGGAACTACAACATTGACAGTACGCCCCTAAGAGATGACCCAGTTGTTTGGTATTTGGTAACTTATGTATACTGTCACCTAACTTTTAACCAATATGTGTCTGCTGCTGTAAGAAAGTCCTTCTATATTTTACAGTGTATAAACAAAGGGATTGTATCTATATCTGTGGAAGGCATTGACCCCCTTTACTCAGCCCTCATTAGGTCAATCATTGAATATAATGCCCACTTTGGCATGCATCTCTCCAGACACATGCAACAACCAGAAACCCAACATAGGTGCCCTACTAAAAAAATGCAAGGCCTACACAACATATCCTGCATGGACTGACTCAAAGCCCGTCACTATACTTGGTATCCTACAGGCTGCTAAGAGGTGACCTGTGGCTGGAATACAAGGTATCCTTCGACCCATTACTGATGGATTTAATGCACATCAGCAAGTCAAATAGCATCAGAAATACACAGTATAGGGATCTATACCTCATCTGCAGCATAAGCAGAATGGTTTGGAGGGACAGGTACATCTCACATAGGATACCACTACTGTGGAACAGACTCCCCATCCACATAAAATAAACGTTAATCCCTATCCATCTTCAAGCACAACTTATATCTATGGATGGGAAACAGAAGATTTACTTCAGGACTGCCCCCTGTAGTACTAACGGACAGAGTCAGCTCCTAAATGCTTTATCCTGTGCATTGATCCCTCATATTATCTGCGTTGTGATCTCAGTTATTTTTATTAGGGGGTAATATATAATTATCGACCATGGATGGATAGGGCCAGTCTATAACCAAACAGGATAGGTTATTTTGAGCACAAAAAGGGAAATTGGCTAGGCTTAAAATGACCCACAAGGGTAACGAGTCTGGTACTTGCTTTTGAAACTTTAATGTTTGTCATTGTCAAGGAATATAATTGTCAGTAATTACAAATAAAAATAAATAAATAAATAAAAATAAAATAAAATAAACGAGGAACAGGGCTAAAATATGATGCAAAATCTGTGATGTTCTACTGGAAAAGCTTGCTCACAGACTCTGTCACAACTTGCTGTGAGGGAAAGGTTAGTTTGCTTTTGATTTCTTGTATTTTGTATTACTTTATTGCCTTTTTCTATTTTGTATACTGTGATTTGTTTTCTTTAGACTGTGTTTTGCTTGTATTCTGCTTCTAATTGCATATTAATACTTGGAAAGAGACCACAGCTGTATGTCTTGTGTGACTTACATAGAAATTAGAGCAGGTCAGTTAAGGGTAATTATCTGAGAACTGAGAGGGTGGAGCTAGGAACCAAACTTTCTATTTAAGGGATAAAATAAAACATTTTAAAGCTTTACTGGAAAAACTCACTCAGATGCTGCCACAGCTTGCTGTGAGGGAAAGGTTAGTGTGTTCTTGATTTCTTGTATTTTGCATTACTTTATTGCCTTTTTCTATTTTTGTATACTATGATTTGTTTTCTTTACACTGTGTTTTACTTGTATTCTGCTTTTAATTGCATGTTAAAACTTGAAGAGACCACAGCAAGTGAGACAGAATTTTTTTAATTTTTTCCAGCCTTCCACCCTCTTGCTGTTGACTTCCCACCCTGTTGGTGTTCTTAAACACAGCTGTATTTCTAGTTGCCTGTCCCTTATGTTGATTTGACCACATATTTCCTTCTTTCTCCCCTTTCACTGACTGTTGTGAGTAAGCGCAAAATTATCATTTTGTAAAATCACTCCACTTCAACTGCTTAAATTTGTTGGCCATCCCACTGTATTTCATAGAACCAGAAAACAAACGTGCTCACCCCCTTATAATCTATCTTGCATTTTTCAAATTAGTGGCTCTCCATTTAGACAGCTAAAATTTAAGATAACCCTTTTTCTGTCTAACTGCCTAGTGGACACTGCAATGCTTAGGATATTAACCCATTTTTTCATCTTATCTTCAAACATCTATTGCAAGCCCACCAATTATTGGAGAGCCTACATTCTACCGCTCAGTAGTCATCTTGGGATTAGTGCTTCTGTTTTCTCCTGGTGAGAGAAGGAGCACAGGGACATTATTTCCTGGAGACTGCTGATCACCACAAAGCCTAGTAACTGCTTTATAGGTGACAACTTGGAATTTGTTCTTATATTCTACTGCTGGCAAGAGAAGGAGCAGAGTGCATTGATTCCTGACTGTTTCTGGTTGAGCAGTGAGTGTCTGTGCTTGACATTCCTGATTGATCTCTTTGCTATTCAAGGCAAATTCCAGGAAAAGGCTACAACAAGCCTACAGACCCTTGCATCATCTGGGACAGAATCGTGGATCACCAAACGGGGTGTGACCTGTTTCTCATTGTGGGATTGGTGCTAATGTTTTGCTTCTGGTAAGACAAGCAGAGTGAAGCTGTGCTGAGAACAGCACTAGTTGTATTCATTCATGTGACGCCCCTCTTTTCGTCATGCTTGAAAAAGTCTTTGTTTTCAGTAAGTACTCCTTGATTTGTTTCTGTCTCCAGAATATCTGCCTAAATACTTCCTCTTTAAATTTTCAGGGTCTACATATTAGTTTCCCCTCAAGTGTCTGGCAGTGCCTTGTACAGACACAGACGCCTTGATTGACATTTTTCCTGTAAAAGCACTATTGAAATTTCACCAGTATCTATTTGCACACAGGACAACTAGTTTGCAATGACAAGCACTATCCCCAGAGTTTCAAAATGGATAATGCTGACATTGCTTTATATTCTCACTCCAACTGTCTAATTAATAAAAATGGTTTGCTGACATGGATATGAACTTTCCCACTATCTCCATTACTGGCTTGGTGGATATGGGAATCCTGAAGCAATGTAGCAATTGTCTCATGTTTGCTGACAACCACTTAATTCGCAAACAAACTGATATGGTATGTGAGAGATGTATTTACACAATGTCACTGCAGGCAAACCTTTCACATAAAAGTAGTCCTAATGTCAATAAGGTTGTCAGTAGTACACACAATTCAAAGCAGACAGACTCACATATGCTGAGACACTTAAATGTAACCTTCTTACACCCCAAAGATGACTTAGATGAAGTACACATCGGAAATACCCTCAGCAGCTCCAAATGCACTCTTTCAAAACAACATCCACATCAACACATAGACCTACATCTCATGTAACCTCTAGCTCTAATCCCATAAGGCAAGCCACCACACAGTCCAACATTCTGGTCATTGGAGACTCCATCGTGAGACACACTGATGTCCCTCTCACCAGGTTGAGTAAGAAGAAAGTCACGATCAGTTGCTTATCGGGGGGCTAGGATTCACCACATTTATGCACACACTCAGGTCATTGGACCACAAGTGCCAGTATGACTCAGTTATAGTCTATGTGGGAGTAAATGACCGGAGACATGCCTCCCTAGACTGTATGAAGAGAGACATCATAGAGCTCTCAGAATATGTGCCCCAGGCTGGTATGAGCCTAGCACTGAGCAACATTTTATCTTCTGCAAGGATGATGCCACAATATGAACAAAATATGACTGACTTTAATAATTGGCAGTTTCTGGTGTCATTCTAAGGGGGTGCAATATCTGTCAGCATGGAAGGAGGTGGTCAACAGACCAACCTGCTTTGCCAGAGATGGTCTGCACCTCACCCCTCTAGGCTTTCAAATATTAGCTAAAACATTATCTTCCCCCATAGTGTCTTTATTAGGCAATGCCAAACTGAAAGTACTTCCAACATAGCAAATCTCAAACCAAGACAATCTAAAGATATTACTGCTAAGTGCTAGGAGTCTAAACAAAAAACTCAACTCCCTAGAAGCTGTCTTCACCTAGGGTATGCTGACATCTGTGCGGTCACTGAGACATGGTTTAAAGCCACTGAGAGCACACTGGCAGTGCAAGTTTATAATGCCTTTCATACATTTAGACCAGCTACTACACAAACAGGGACTACAGGTGGGAGGTGTCTGTATTAACAACAAAAATAAATATATCTCAAGGCTAATCAAACAGGACAATGCACTTGAGCTTCTACATGTTCAAATCACCATAGGCAAAATCTAATACCCCTTCCTTGCAAGCTATAGGTCCTCGTCTGTGACCAAGGAAATCCATACCATGTATTTAAACTTATTGTAAACACTCAGCATCCAAACCAGCACCATGTTCATGGGGGACTTTAATTACCACACTATTAACTGGGAATCCTATTTGACACCAAGCGTACAGGCACAGAGATTCATGGATTTTGTAAACACAAACTCCCTGGACCAGATGGTCAGTGCCCCAACCAGGGGTGCAACCATACTGGATCTTCTCCCCAACTAATATGGGAGAGTGCTGCACACCCCCTACTGTAATGTCTTCCCCGGTAAAGTCAGGCCACAAACTTTTCTCCTTTGAAGTAAAAATAAAACCTGGACCCCCAGCTAAACTTGGTATATTCAGGAACTACTTGGGCTAACCTCCTGTTATTAAGTAATAACCTGGCAAAATTTCAAGCCCCCATAAACACTGAGAACACTGTTGCCTATGCAGAACTATTCAAAGAAACCATATACAAGCATGTTAATAGCTGCATAAGAGGTAGCTGTACCAACCAGGAAGAAGTACAGAACTAATTCGAAAAACCAGCCACCCTGGTGGAATCACAAAATCAATAGGCTGTATAATAGAAGGAAGAAAATCATGGCAAAAATTAGGAGGTGCAGCACCCAGCAGGATAAAAGCACTCTGATTAAACTAATCAAACAACTCGGAAAACAAGTAGTCTACCAAAGCCAAATTTTATGTAATTTTGGCCTCCTAGGCCAAGGACAACCACAAGGCATTCTTTAGCTATGTCCGCAACCTCAAAGGCAATACACAATTGTGTGCAGTGCTCATTGTAAATGGAGCCACTTATACTGAGCCAGAAGGTGTAACAAAATTACTGGCCAATAAATTCAGCTCCAACTTTACCTCACTCTCTCCCTCAACATTCCCTCAGGAAATATCATCAAATATAACTCTCATTGCTATCACTAGGGAACAGGTCCTTAATGCTCTCTCTAAGGCCAAGAACACTGCATCAGTGGGTCAAGGCAGTATCCCAGGATGCCTTCTAAATAGCATGAAATATGACCTATCAGGCCGTCTGCAGTTGCTGTTTAACTGTAGCCTGCAAACAGGTTTCATCCATCATGAATGGAGAATAGTATCAGTCATCCATCTGCACAAAGTGGGCCAACTACAGACCCATAAGTCTCACTAGTCTAATATGTAAAGCCATGGAAAGAATTATCATGGAAATTATCAATATTGATATACTAAACCTCCAGACAGTGGACCCAACCCAGTGTGGTTTTCTCAAGGACATGTCATGCTTACTCAACCTGGTGGACTTCTTTGAGAATATCACCAAAGCAATGGATGAGGACAAAATGGTTCATACTGCCTACCTTGACCTGGCCAAGGCATTTGACATGATACCCGACTTGAGTATTGTTGACAAACTAAGGAGGTTAGTTACAAACCGGTATGTCACCTGGTGCATAGCCAACTGGCTCACTGATAGGACCCAGGAAGTTAGAATTGAGGAGACTACCTGTACAAAGAGGCCAGTCACAAGTGGAGTCCCTCAGGGTTCAGTCCTTGGACCGCTCCTTTTTGGTATTTACTTCTCTAACGTCAAGGCCAATGTCAACATCCTCTGCCTGACTAAATTTGAATCCCACACTGATACAAATGTTCTCCAGGAAGGGCTGACATAGACAAACAGCTGGTGTCAGAGTCATGGACTAAAACTAAATGCCAAGAAATGCATAATAGTATCCTTCGGGAAGCCATCCACCCCTGGTAACTATCATATTGACAACACAGTCCTTAGAGATGACCCAGTAGTCAGGGACCTAGGGACACACATGGACAGTAATCTATCCTTTGACCATCACATGTCTACACTAGTGAGGAAATCATTCTATGTTAAGCAACATATAAAGAGAGGTATAGCATCTAAGTCCAAGAAAGTCATTGTTCCACTGTATTTAGCATTCATCAAATCTATCATTGAGTACAATGCCCCCTTTGGTATGTACAGAGGTTCTCCAATAAAGTTTCCTGCAATGAATGAATACCAAAGAAAAACGCCAGCAACTGGTGAACTGTTGAGATAGTAGTTTAATAATAAACTACCAAAGCACCATGGAAGCTCCAAAACATACCGGGATAGGGGCTATAGTTCAGGGTATGTTACAATGGCTCATAATCATGCCTCAGGTCTATATAGATCAAATTTGTTAATGTACAAAAAGAAACCTAACAAGACAAATATACTGCGTTTTACAACAACATATGGTAGAAATACCAACAATTTTATGAATATTATTAAGGGCAATTGGAATATACTGGAAGCAGATGCTAAAATCAAATCTATCATTCCTAATAAATGTTTATTTTCCTTTCGAAGGGCAAGAGATACTTCAACCATTATAAACATCATTTTGAATCCTCCTTACCAAATGTATATCAAACAACTATTTTGGGGATAAACTTGTAGGTTGTTTCCTGTGGTCACTGTGTTAATTGTAAATTTATGGCAAAACAAAAGAATTTAGAAATAGCAATAAAGTTTTTGATATAAAATTTTTGCTAATTGTAACACTGATTGGGCCATCTATTTGGCATGTTGTATGTTAGGCAACACTTGAGTGATATTAGATGCAAAAACATCTAATGCATTATATAAGATAAAATTATTGGTGATAGAACCAATAAAGGTGGCTGGCATAAAAACTTGATCTAAAAGAAAAGAAATGGATCACCAAACTTGGTGCTTTACTTAATCCAGGACTTTAAAATATATTATAAAACACATATGTACAAGTATATTCATTTTTGTTATATAATTTTTGTTGTATATTTTTGAGCATGGTATGTTATTTTATGTATTTGGGTACATTTTGTTATATTATATAGATGCAAGGTATACTATTTTGCAATATTCATGAGCTTGACAAAATTTGCTTAACCAATCACTGAATTTTATATTATATAAAAGCACTTTCTGATATCTCAACAGTTCACCATTTGGTATGTACAGAGGTTCCTCACTAAAACAGTACAGGGCATTAGTAAAATGTCCTGTGTAGACTGCCGTAAGGCCCTATTCCTGTGTTCTGTCTCCTACAGGCTTTTGAGGGGAGTGCTATACCTGGCAAACAGAGCATTGTCAGACCCCACTCTGATGGACCTGTTGCATATCCACAAAATGAACAGCACCAGAATTACCCATTTTAAAGACTTAAACCTTGCCTGTGATATAAATAGAACCTGCTGGAGAGACAGGTATGTATCCCAGGGGCTGCCCCATTTCTGAAACAGGCTACCCATCCATGTGAAGCAGAGCTCCTCCCTAACCCAATTCAAGTGCAGTTTGGACAATTGGATGAGGAACAGGAGATTCATCTCTGGTTTGGCACCTATGTCTCACATGGACACAGGCAGCCTGTAAATTGTTTATCTCCTAGGCCACTGCTTATAAATGTTTCATCTCCAAAGCCCCTGCTCATGCTTATCAAGGGTACCAGAACTTGATAAAGATTTGGGTTGCATGGCTAGGCTTAAAAAGGCCCTTGTGGCTGTTAGCCTAGTAAACACCTATGAATCAGGGATAGCTGAGAAGAGTGCCTGGTGGGCATTATTGTACTTAGAAAATGGCAATAATAATAATAATAATAATAATAATAATAATAATAATAATAATAATAATAATGCATTAATACTTGAAAAACAATGTCAAAAATGTTAAATTCTTCATATTCTGAAAAAAATAAGAAGGTCCCTCAAATAATGCCTTAAGATGAACAAAGTGATTTACAAGGGAATGCAACCAGTTTAATGTGGCTAATAGGTTTATAGGTTAATAGAATAGTACTTGGCTAAACCCTTGTGGATTATTTTAAGCCTAGCCAATTATAGCATCTGAGCGTTGTACTCTGCACTTTGTCTGTAAGGTAAACAAATTAACCATTATGCCAGTCCCAAATCCACCTTAACATCTCACTACTGCTGTCCACTGCATATGGGAATCTGCCAGCCAACCCACACGGTAGTAAAAACATGTATGTAGTCAACACAGTGTGTAGCACAAGTTGAGCATGTCACAGTAGGGCTGCTGTACTTTCATACAGGTATCTAGCACTTAATATGTAATAGAGTTAATGCCTTCACTTGATACTTCCACTATCACATTTTCTGTTTGGGTTTGTACTGCCTTACAGGTACTAGTATGTATTCACAAGGCCCATTACATATTTGTTTATAAAGGCACTAGTATATAGGTGTATCTTACTGGCACACACAACAACTAGTTTTGAAAGTATTCTCAGTCCCAGAGTTAGTTTTCGAATCACTGAACAAGTTCAGTACAGAAACCAGTACTAAACATTTGTCTAGCATTAGATTATATTTGACAGTTTCAAAGGCTTTCTTGATGAAAAAAAAATGCAGTTCATCTGCCTTTCCCTGTCAGTAAAAGGATGAAAATAATTACCTAGTGAGTGCAGAGGAAGAATTAAAACAGCATTTCTTTGTGTGATTGGTGGTAGGATCTGTCAGTGAATATTCATCCCCATCAATCCGCTTCTTCTCATGTTTCCTGCATAGGGTAGGGGTGACATGTCAACTGTCACCATCTGTCTCTATTCAATGCCACTGTCCTACCTTCTTTAATACTAATGTTTAATTGTTGCAAGTCTTCTCACACACAATCTCCCCAGTTCTTTGCTGGATGCCCTTGTTTCCTTTTGCCTTCTTCCAGTCTGTCCCAAATCATCTTCATCAGATTGTCTTCTCCTTTTCTGCAAATGAGCCCCAACCCCCGTAATCTGCTCTCTTTGACCTTTTCCACAGTTTGAGCTACTTTGGCTTCTGCTCTTAAGTCCTCGTTTCTTTATGTGCCCCACAGGGTGCATCCTACTAACAGTCTCGGCACTTCATCTCCATCACCTGTGCTGCCTCAACTGCTCTGCCTTTACTGCTCAAATTTCTGTATCATGCAGTAGTACTGGTCACACCACTGTTTTGTACACCTTACTGTTCAGCTTCTTCAGCATTTTGCTATAATACACTACCCCTGAACCTCTGTACCAGTTGGCTGCAGCCCCTCTGATTTTAACTCTTACCTCATTGTTTACACTTTTCTTTTCTTCAACCACCCCTGCCAGATACTTGAAGCTGTTAACCTGTTCTACTATTTTCCCTTCTCAGTTCCCATCCATCTTCTTCTGATTTCCCTAGTTTGCTGCCATTACAGCTTTCTTATCTGTACTCTTGTTTCTTCCCATGTACCTTCAGTTTTGCATTCCATTCCTCTATCCTTTGCTGAAGTTTTTGCTCAGTCTGTCTGTAATGCCACATCATGTGCATAGAGGAACTTTGTTGATCTGTTCCCTCTGACCTGTTTGCTAATGTAGTCCATCACCATTATGAACAACAGCTGGCAATGAGCTAAGCTCTGATGCACACCCACTCCTATTTGGAATCCCTCTGTAAGACCGAACACTTCATTCTTGAGTTGTTGGGTCCTGTGGTATAGCCTGCACTAATTTTACCAATGCTTCTGGGACTTGAAAAATGAAAGAATAAATGACTAAATAAATTAAGAGTTTATAGGACTTCAAGCCACTGGAGAACTGCCCAGATCTGTTTTCTTGGGACTTTGTCATATGTTCTATCCAGGCCAAGGCATGCCCAGTGCTGAGGTGTGCTACAGAGTGCCTCTGGACCAGTGTTGGCCGTGTCCTTGAATAAGAAGTGCTGCTGAGCACAGACAGCTGCTGCAGCTAACATTTTTCTATATTCAGTGCTTAAAGTTGTGATATTTTGCATGTCTGTAGAAATGCACAGCCAGGTGGAATATTGCGCTGTAGCTGTGACTGTGAGCTCTCATTAGTAGCTTATATGGTTATGTATTTACAACTATTTATGTAAACATTTGCATATACTGCACAATACACAGTGCACGCCACTGCATTACTAAGCAGCGTGTATTTCTGAATTGCCCACAGCCTGTGCATGACTGCTAGCCATGCAGAATGCTGCTACATATTACACCATCCATGTATGAATTCTACCTATGGCATGCTACTAAAGTTTATGTTTGGGTTTGAGGAAAGAATCGCTTTATTTAAAAAAAAGACAGTGGAAAAAGAATATGGGGGTTAAACAATAAAGTGTGGCACTGACTTTTCCCTAGATCTGTTAACAGTTCTTCAAAGAGAGTTTTTTTTTTTCAGAGAATGTTCTTGTAGAATCGCTGTTGGTGAAGGAGTCAGTGGAAGGATTCAGCCAAGCATGGTCTGTGTGAAAAATGGTAAAACAGAGACATAGAAATAAATTACATTGTTAATTTAGCAGTACATTGATAGACTAATGTTGATTGACTCCTTCTGTCATCAAACAAATACAAAGAAATGAAACCCAGTAGGTGGAAGTTCTTTAACAGTTCAGTTTTAGTTGATGGATCTGAAGTGCTGTCTGGCCTCATTATGAGCAGTAATATTTGTCATACTATAATGTGCTTGTGGGAAATAGATGATTTATAAAGGACTGTGCAAAGAAGTGATGTCACTGCTGACTAATACGGACCAATGTTTTAATGATATCATACAGTGAATGATGTAACATTTGGTAAGTGATGTCACACAGTCCCATATAAAAGGTGGATCTGACTCTGAAGTGGGTGGGTGAGCTCTTTTCATGTGCTGCCATAGCCTTTCAGTCAGTAAGTAGTATCACTACATCCAGAAAGCTGTACCTTGTCTGCTTTTTGAGTAGCACTGGTCTTGATTCTTTTACATACTTTATTCCTGCAGCAATTTCTAAGCAAGATTATTTTTGTAACAATTAACATCCACACATTCAGGAGACTGCAGTTTATATTAACCAGAGTCAGTGGACAAGGCAGCCTAGCATAGCACTTTGTTTACCTAAAGAAAAATTTATATCAGGTCACGTCATCAGGAGCAAAATTGTCAAAACAGCAATTTGACAAGTTTGCTCCCTGTCTCAGAAGTTGTGTGACCCTGCATTGAGTTTGTTTGCTTAAGTTGTTTAAGATGTGGGAGGTGGAGATGGAGGATTACAGGGAAGCACCGTTTCATAGGCAAGAAACTGTTTGAAATGGTATTTCAATGAGTTTGCTCCTGGCAAGACACACTAAATTCAGACTATTCAGTGCTCCTGCTCATACCTCAGACCACTGTCTTCTTACAACTGTTTATAAGCCTGGGTAGCTTAAACATAGTCCTCGCTATGCATCAGAAAATTAAGGAAACACATTTTGAAGCAGTCCATAAAACTGTTGACACCTATTATAGGCAAACCCGTACTTTAGTTAGAATGGTTGTGTGCCATGCTGGCATCAGTAGAAATATAAAACATGGATTTTACAAGGCATGAAAATAAACACAAAATATTTAAATCCTATATGATTGTAGACTATATGCAGCAGTAGTTAGGAACAATGCATTCTGTTGTACATGCGTAAGCCTATATGTCAGAGTGTTGCTGTTTTTGGTGTCAGTTTAAAAGCAAATAACTAAAATGGTGTTAGCAGATCATCTGTTTTAAAAGCTGCAATAAAGTTCAAAATAGCAAACTGTCTTCAAGCTGACAGTTATGAAATGAAGTTCAAAATATCAAATCACATCTTCAGACTAGTGGTTATGGAGTGCTGGCAGACTCAAATCTTAATGGGAGGCAGATGATGCCAGCGGTCTGTATTTTTTAAATGTTTAGAATCCTAAGACAGTAAAGACTTTTGCAACAGCACCAACAAGCAGTATTAGAAAGCTCTGATGCAAAAATTAGTCTGTTGGATGCCTTTGGGGAACTTTTGATATTCCCTCAAACAAGCCACTGAAGAGAGTGTACAGTAACAATCAGGTGAATGAATTGTCATAAGTCTATCTTCTTTTAATATTTCATGTAATATATGTACTGTTTTGGTAAATGGTTTAAATTTGTTCCTACTTAGATTCCCAGTGAAGTGGACATCATGATCCACATTGTTAAATTTTGTTGGAAATCGCACTATCATTTTGTTTTTAATAATAGCTATACTATAAGTGTGTTATCAAATGACCCATGTGTTCAAAGTGGCTTGGAGCAATTCAGCATCTGTGGGATTGATTTAGGATAACAGTGAAATTTTGAATATGCAAACACTGTTCTTAGCAATGGTTATGAAAGATTAAACTTGTCTGATTTTTACAAAAAAGAAAGAAACATTGCATTGCACACTGTCTGTATAAGGTAGGAGCAACATGGTGTTTTGGTGGAGAGGGGGCAGATACAGCTGAATGTGTTACCACTTATTAGATACTGAAGATAATGTAAGAGACACTCTGTCACTTACACAGCAGTATTATAAGGAATGCTTAAGGTTATTGCAAAGAGGCAAATCCTTCATTTTTTGATAGAGAATGATATAGAAAAAATAAATGTAAAATGTCGATAGAATCTCTATTAACATGCAATCTGCTATGGCAGGTTTGTTGACAAACTGATTTCTATTTGCAACACTGATCTTAAAGGCTGCAATTCCTTTTCTTCAAATGGATGTATAATGATCAGGGAGTGTCCTTTACAAAAGTAGTAGATGAACATATTTTTATGCACTTGGATATGCAGGTGTGTGTGTGTGTGTGTGTGTGTGTGTGTGTGTGTGTGTGTGTGTGTGTGTGTCACAGTAAATCAAGATTTTTAGAAAGTTGTCCTTTAAACCAAGCTCAGCAAATAAATTTTTGCCAGCAGGTAGTTAATACCTCCCCATTTCATTCACTACAACCCTTATCTTATGGCTGATTTTTGCAGAGCAAACAAAGTACTACAGGTAGACAGGACATATGTTATGCAGGGGATATTATATGTTGCTGCTTGAGAACTGTGAAAGAAAAGTGGCAGTAAATAGGATTCAGAAAAAGGAGAGAATTGAACTTCAAGGCATATATTTGTTACCACTTATAGTGGATTTGGAGGAACTTCGGTGTGGTTTGTATTAAAAAATGAACATATCAGAGTCTTATTAAAGCCTGAAGTCTATTTTATTTAATATGTTGGTTTTCTTATGCACAGGCATAATTTAATAGCTAGTAATGCTTGAAAAATAGAAAAAAGTAACTGGCTTGAATATGCACAAATATAGACAGTGCAGTGTTTGTATGACCTCCATGTTTTCTATACCAGCTGTATTATCTATGCCATTGTTTTTGACTGTATACCTTGAACATTGCATGTTGTAGATAAGGGCATATTAAGGAACACCAAGATGATATTTCTAAGAAGTGTTAAGTCATTCCTAAAGCAGAACAGTTTAATGCAACTTAACAGAGGGAATGCAAATTGTCTCAAAAAGTTGTTGTTGTATGCAGCAGCCCCATCAAAGTGGGAAAGAGACATTCACTATATGTTATTAAAGTAGGAAGGACTGTATTATATTCTAAAGTATGTAACTTTGAGTCCTCATGATTTAACCAGAAAACACAGCTGATAAAAATGGCTTTGCTACAACAGCATTTAAAAAACTATTATTTATATATATATATATATATATATATATATATATATATATCCTCCTAATCCTGTCCATCCTCATTACATCCGGTGCAAATCTTAACATCTTTAACTCTGCCACTTCCAGCTCTGACTCCTGCATTTTTTTCAATGCCACTGTCTCCAACCCATACAACATAGCTGGTCTCACTACCCTCTTGTAGACCTTCCCTTTCACTCTTACTGTTACCCGTCTGTCACAAATCACTCCTGACACTCTTCTCCACCCATTCCACCATGCCTGTACTCTCTTCCTCACCTCTCTTCCACACTCACCGTTACTCTGAACTGTTGATCCCAAGTACTTAAACTCATCCACCTTCACCAAGTCTACACCCTGCATCCTCACCATTCCTCTATCCTCCCTCGCATTCACACACACATATTTTGTCTTAGTCCTGCTGACCTTCATTCCTTTCCTCTCTAGAGCATATCTCCACCTCTCCAGGGTCTCGTCAACCTAGTCCCTATTCTCACTACAGATCACAATGTCATCTGCAAACATAATAGTCCATGGGGCCTCCTGTCTGATCTCATCTGTTAACCTATCACCATTGCAAATAAGAAAGGGCTCAAAGCTGATCGTTGATGTAATACCACCTCCACCTTAAATGCATCTGTCACTCCCACTGCAGACCTCACCACTGTCACACTACCCTCGTACATATCCTGTGCCACTCTTACGTACTTCTCTGCCACTCCTCACTTCCTCATACAATACCAGAACTCCTCTTTAGGCACCCTGTCATATGCTTTCTCCAAGTCCACAAAGACACAATGCAACTCCTTCTGACCTTCTCTATATTTCTTCATCAACACTCTCAGAGCAAACATCGCATCTGTAGTGCTCTTTCCAGGCGTGAACCCATACTACTGATCACTAATCATCACCTCCCTTCTTAACCTAGCTTCCACTACTCTTTCCTATAACATCAAGATGTGGCTGATCAGTTTTATCCCCCTGTAGTTACTACAGCTCTTGTACATCAACCTTATTCTTAAAAATAGGTACCAAAACACTTTTTCAACTAGAGACTAGTTTATAACAATGTAACCATGCGTTTGTATGACCTCCATGTTTTCTGTACCAGCTGTATTATCTATGCCATTGTTTTGACTGTATACCCTGTAGATAAGGGCATATTAAGGAACACCAAGATGATATTTGTAAGAAGTGTTAAGTCATTCCTAAAGCAGAGCAGTTTAATGCAACTTAACAGAAGGAATGCAAATTGTCTCAAAAAGTTGGTGTTGTATGCAGCAGCCCCATCAAAGTGGGAAAGAGATATTCACTATATGTTATTAAAGCAGGAAGGACTGTATTATATTCTAAAGTATGTAACTTTGAGTCCTCATGATTTAACCAGAAAACACAGCTGATAAAAATGGTTTTGCTACAACAGCATTTAAAAACTATTTTATATATATATATATATGTGTGTGTGTGTGTGTGTGTGTGTGTGTGTGTGTGTGTCTGTGTACACACAGTAAACTCTCAGTTAACTCAAGCAACTGGCAAAAAATACTGAAGAAATATAGTACAATTTTCATGTGTTGCACTCCCCCCCCCCCCCCACACACAGAAACATACCTTACGTTTTTAGAGTTTTAAAAAGGAAGATGGGAATAAATTCCCTCTCTTCCCTAATCTGAGAGCAAGACAAACCATAAAATAGTATAGGGTACAGTAATTTTTAATAGTAACTCTCAAGTAACCAGAAACTAAAGTTATCTGACATCTACCAATCCCCATGGGTGCCGGTTAACTGAGAGATTACTGTATATATGCAAGTTGTATTTGTTTGGTTTTAAATATGGAGTATTTATTAGTTCTGTAACAAGATCTAAGATGTAATAAAGATATCTTTATTGTTTTTTTTTTTTAACTGATTATGTTTTCTGATGGCAGTAGTATTGTTATTGTATTTTTATTCTTTATTATGTTGCAAGCAAAAAGTTTTAGTAGCTCCTCTTTCTTCTTCTTCTTCTTCTCTTTTGGCTGTTCCCGTTAGGGGTTGCCGCAGCAGATCATCTGTTTCCATTGCTTCCTGTCCTCTGCATATTGCTGTGTCACACCAACCACCTGCATGTCCTCTCTCACCACATCCATAAACCTTATCTTAGGCCTTCCTCTTTTCCTGTTACCTGGCAGTTTCATCCTTAGCATCTTTTTCCCAATATACTCTGCATCGCTCCTCAGCACATGTCCAAACCAACACAATCTCGCCTCTCCGGCTTTGTCTCCAAACCGTCCAACCTGAGCTGACCCTCTAATATACTGATTCCTAATCCTGTCCATCCTCATTACATCCGGTGCAAATCTTAACATCTTTAACTCTGCCACTTCCAGCTCTGACTCCTGCATTTTTGTCAGTGCCACTGTCTCCAACCCATACAACATAGCTGGTCTCACTACCCTCTTGTAGACCTTCCCTTTCACTCTTACTGTTACCCGTCTGTCACAAATCACTCCTGACACTCTTCTCCACCCATTCCACCATGCCTGTACTCTCTTCCTCACCTCTCTTCCACACTCACCATTACTCTGAACTGTTGATCCCAAGTACTTAAACTCATCCAACTTCACCAAGTCTACACCCTACATCCTCACCATTCCTCTATCCTCCCTCGCATTCACACACACATATTTTGTCTTAGTCCTGCTGACCTTCATTCCTCTCCTCTCTAGAGCATATCTACACCTCTCCAGGGTCTCGTCAACCTGGTCCCTATTCTCACTACAGATCACAATGTCATCTGCAAACATAATAGTCCATGGGGCCTTCTGTCTGATCTCATCTGTCAACCTGTCTATCACCATTGCAAATAAGAAAGGGCTCAAAGCTGATCGTTGATGTAATACCACCTCCACCTTAAATGCATCTGTCACTCCCACTGCAGATCTCACCACTGTCACACTACCCTCGTACAAATCCTGTGCCACTCTTACGTACTTCTCTGCCACTCCTCACTTCCTCATACAATACCAGAACTCCTCTTTAGGCACCCTACCATATGCTTTCTCCAAGTCCACAAAGACACAATGCAACTCCTTTTGACCTTCTCTATATTTCTTCATCAACACTCTCAGAGCAAACATCGCATCTGTAGTGCTCTTTCCAGGCGTGAACCCATACTGCTGATCACTAATCATCACCTCCCTTCTTAACCTAGCTTCCACTACTCTTTCCTATAACATCAAGATGTGGCTGATCAGTTTTATCCCCCTGTAGTTACTACAGCTCTTGTACATCAACCTTATTCTTAAAAATAGGTACCAAAACACTTTTTCTCCACTCCTCAGGCATCCTCTGACTTTCCAAGATTTCATTAAACAATCTGGTTAAAAACTCCACTGCCGTTTTTCCTAAGCACCTCCATGCTTCCACTGGTATGTCATCTGGACCAACAGCCTTTCCATTCTTCATCCTCTTCATAGCTATCCATTCTTCCTCCTTGCTAATCTGTTTCACTTCCTGATTTACTATCCCCACATCATCCAACCTTCTCTCTCTCTCATTCTCTTCATTCATCAGCCCCTCAAAGTACTCTTTCCATCTGCTCAACACACTCTCCTTGCTTGTGAGTACGTTTCCCTCACTATCCTTTATCACCCTTACCTGCTGCACATCTTTACTAGGAGAGTAGCTCCTCTTTCTCATAAAATTAAAAGTATCATCAAGTTTAAAACAACGGATCTTTTCTAATGGACTTAGTTCATATCAGCAAGTCCAATAGCATCAGAAATGATGTTCAGAACAGCAAGTCATGTATTCAAGTAGGTGGTTGTGAAATATTAATAGACTAAGCCTTTATGGCGGGCTGATGACTGCTTGAGTTTGCATCTTCAATCTTTCAAAACCCAAGGCATTAAGGATTTATGGAATGGCACCTGCGTGAAATAATGGGAAAGCTTTTCTACACCCTCCAGGTGTAGCATCTCTAGTAAGCGATGGTATTATTTTTCTTTTTCTCAGTGTTGTATTCCACACTGTAAACTCACTGTCCCTGCATAGAGTAGTACAGTAATTTCTCTCTAAGGTAGCTTTCCAGTTATTTTTTATATTTGCTGGTATAGTTTATATTTGGATATTAGAAGCCTATGTTTTTGTTTTTGCTTGCTCCCAATTTCAGAATTCCTCTAAATGATAGTGCTAAGGTAGAAATACTCTTTCTTTTTTAAGTGCTGAATGATATGTATGGTAAACTGGTGAAACTGCTATATTGTTACAATATTGTCTGGTAATAGTATATTCCACCTAGTTACACTGACTGCTGCTACTGAATACTCTGTTTCTGTAAGTTAAACATACATTGTAAAGTGCAGAATGATATTTATGGTAAACTGGTGAAACTGCTACATAGTTGCAATATTGCCTGGTAATAGGATATTCTAACTAGTTATACTGACTGCTGCTGAATAAGACTGGTTACATAGTCTGAATGTATTTCTTTTGATTACTTCTAATAGGCTATGTTCACTTGCTCTGCTTTCTAAACAATATATATGATGATTGTGCTTATTTTGATGTCCTTATTTTATTGCTTTTAGTCATGTTCTTTCCTTTTCTCTTCTTTGCAACTTTTATAGCCACTGAGGACCTGATCACTTTGGGTCCCTCCCCCACTTGTGTGAGCAAGGAATCCCCTAACTTCAGCTAAAAGCAAATAAAACTCTAACAAGTAATCATCCAAAAATAGACTGCAGCCCCAGGTTTAACTCCAGGAACCTTGTTGTTGCCACTTGTGTAGTGTAGGTGCCAGCTTTTGTGACTACTGTTATGCCTTGTTAAAATCTGTTACAGTCAGCTAGAGTGCATACCCCAGGAGCAACAGCTGCAAACCTTCTTCCTCTTAGCCCACCCCCACCCTTTCATCAGTTTCACTGTTGATAATTTGTTGTATGTTAAGGGATTTAGCCCCTCTCAATAGTCATAGCCTTCAGTCCCTCCTCCTAAATACTTGTTCTTCACTAAACACCAAACAGAGGTGCAAAGTCTCCAGCTGCTTTTATCTTTAGCTACATACATTGTGTGCAGCAAACAATGAGCTAAGGGGAGTACAAATATAAAAGAGAATAAAATCTGTCATTGCAGACTAGTAAGCAGCATACAACCTCTACCTACACATAGTTTTTCTTGGAGAAACCTTCCAGTCCTTGAACAAGCATGCCTGTATGTTCACCTCATTTTCTTGACCGTCCTTTGATAATAAGCAGAGTGCCTTGGATTCTCCCCTGCTACTTTAAATTCCAATTGATGGTTTCCCTCCCTTCCCCCACCCCCAAGTAATTGCTCAGGTACAACACACCAGAGGTTTTAAAAACCCTGGATGCCATATTTGCTCTACTTGCAGCTGAAAGCCCTCCAGGTGTAGCATCTCTAGTAAGTGTCCCTGGACTAGCTGATACTTTTTTTTTAACTAAGTTCTATCTGGAAGGTGTAGCCCTGCTCCGTTCGCTCTGCTCACTTTGCTCATTTCCCACTCCCATTCCCACTCACCCCCCATATCATTACTATTATACCTATCCATACAACCACACCCTCTTACTTCCTCCCAAATCCCCCACCCCTCTACTTCCTGTTCTCATACTCCCTCCCTTCTTTGCTCCTCCCCACACTTACCTACTATTCACTATCTAAGACTACTATACCTTACTCCCATCTCTTCCTGTCATCCTCTGTTCTACATCCCATAAAGTGACATATCTCTTACAACTCAAACTATACTTTTACCTTCCCTACTCCTTATACTCTATCACCTCACCTCCTACCACTCACAATTACCAACTCCCTATTTCCATCCCTCAAACACCACTCTTAACCCAACTACTACACCACAACCCTATCTACTAATTTGTCCCTCCATCCTTCCCCCACCACTCCCATTCCTAAAATAAAAATATCTCCCCCCTCCCGTTTAAAACAAAAAAAAACAAAGTCTACTTACTCAAATTAAAACCCCATTACAAACCTCTACCTCTATCTGGTGACATTCATCATAACCCAGGCACTACAGACACTACCCTGAACAATACCCCCCCTGTATCTAAACCTTCCAACCCACAAAAACAATTCTGCTCTATCAACGTCAGGAGCCTTGTAAATAAAGTTCAAGAACTCCATGCTTGGATAGCTAACTATACTCCTGACATAGTTACCCTAACTGAAACATGGTTAAAACCACACCATCTGGACAGTGAAATCATCGCTCCTGGCCATAATATCCTTAGATTAGATCAACTTAAAAGAAAAGGAGGAGGAGTCTTCATACTCTACTCCAACTGTCTCTCCCAAATCAGTCCCACACTAGACTTACCCTTCTTCTCACCAGTTGAACTCCTACTGACCAACTTCAAACTTAACAGTTTCAACACCATAACTGTTGCAGCAGTCTATATCCCCCCTGGTGATAATACTAACATACTTGAGTACATCCTGTCTCACCTCTCACATACCATCCACAATGAAATAATTATACTGGGAGATGTAAATATTGATTGGCTTAGAATACAAGCTCCCAACATTACTTCTGTATAAACGTACATGGGTTTGAGCAGCTAATCACAACACCAGCCTACGTTAATAAATCTCACCTACCTAGCTCTCTTCTTGACTGGATATTGGTCTCCCACCCTCAAAATTATCGTAACTCCCAAACCCTTCCAAGTGACCTCAGCGACATCTGCCCTGTAACAGTTACTAGACATACTCCCCACCTTACCAAACCTAACATATTTATTACCACCTGCTCACTTTCGCATTTCTGTCCTAACTCCTTTATTCACCAACTCTCCAAAATTAACTGGTCTTACCTCACCACTCTTCCTTTAGATGAAGCTATCCACTCCTTCAACAGTACATTCCTAAACATTCTTAACTCCCTTGCTCCTCTTCGCATGATTAGAATCAAATCTAATACTGCTCCCTGGCTCACTAAATCTACCAGAACCCTCATGAAAGACTGGGATAGGATTTGGAAGATGTGGACTAAAACTAGGACCCCTTCTCTTCTTCAGAAAATATAAAGAAGTCAGAAATAAAATTAAAAAAATCATCCATTATGACAAAATACACTTCTATGCCAATCCTCCCGCTACTCTTAAATCAGACTCAAAGAAATTCTGGAGCTTTATTAAACATACTCTTCATCCAGGAAACCCTTCCTCTCCTAACCCATGTCCTAGTGCAACACCTGAAGACATAGCCAACAAATTTAACAATCATTTTATAAACTCAATAACCTCCATAATAAATTCTGCCCCCCCCAGAAACAACACTAGCACCCCCCACAAACTCTATACCTCTTCCAACCCCTCCTAACTCCTTCTCTCTAAAAGCAGTATCAACTAACTATGTAAAGTCATTACTCTCTAAACGTAAACCTTGTTCCACATCTGCTGACAAGCTACCCTCTTACGTCTTGCAGATTGCCTCTGAACCTCTTGCCTAACCTGTATCCATCTTAATCAACCGATCCATTTCTGAATCCTATGTCCCCACTGCCCCACTGTATGGAAGAATTTCTTTACTCTACCCATTCAGAAAGGGGGCAACTCCTCAGACATATCCAACTTCAGACCGATTGCCATACTCTCTCCACTCTCAAAAATCCTAGAGAAATGCATTCTCAAGCAGGTAATGCATTATCTTCACCAGGAAAACCTTCTCACACCGACACAGCATGGTTTTCGTCCCAAGAAATAGTACAACTACTGCACTCGTATCATTCATCAACATAGTCTCCCTCACTCATGACAACAATAATCTTGTCTCGTGCCTATTCCTTGACCTTTCTAAAGCCTTTGACACTGTCTCTCACCAACTCCTTCTAGATAAACTTACTAACTTACATTTCTCTCCCCCTACTATCACCTAGTTCTCCAGCTACCTCTCTGCCTGCCAGCAATCAGTTCAATGGCTCTCTGCACTGTCCTCCCCTCTCACTGTACAAATGTGAGTCCCCCAAGGGTACATACTTGGACCACGACTCTTTAATATTTTCACCAACTTGCTCTACTCCTCTTGTCCCCAGTCATCTCTTGTGCAATATGCTGATGACTCAACTGTTATAACCATTGCTGACAACTCAGCTGACCTCCACTCAACTACTCAGGCATCCTTTCAAACCATTGGCACTTGGCTTAGTGATAACAAACTAATACTTAATCCAAAAAAAAACTAAGCTCCTACTCTTCCTCCCTAAAAACATCACCACACTCAAAAGTACATTTACCATCTTATCCTGCAACAACACTATCATCTCAGCTGAATCTAGTACTGAATTGCTTGGTGTTACAATAGATGATCAGTTTAAGTTTGATCTCCATATTACTAACTCGGTAAAAAAAACTGATCAGAAACCTGGACACCCTTTCCGTAGCAAGAAATACTTAACTAACACTGCCCTAATAACTCTCTCCCAGGCTTTATTACTCCCAACACTCCTGTACAGCTGCCACATATTCACAAACCTAAATTCTACACTTATTTCCAAGCTTGAGACTACCTATAATAAGTTTGCCAGATTTGCAACTAACCAAACCTACAAGTCACACCACTGCTTAGCACTACAGCAACTAGACTGGCTAGAATTCCCTCAGCTGCTCCAACTATACCAACTACAAATCATCTACTCAATCCTCTATCTACCCTCCTTCTGCCCCAGCCTCTCCACTATCATATCCAAATATTCCCCTGCAAAGATGCTACGCAGCTCAAATCAAGAATTATTAGACATCTACAAACCCAAAACCAAAATAGGCTGACTTCTCTATAACTATAACTATAACCCAGCTATATCCTGGAACCAACACCCCTTGGAAATAAAATCCCTCCAGCGTAGCAAAAGTTTCAAAATAGCCCCAAGGAAATACCTAAAAACAAAGTGGTCTTGCCACTGTAGCCAACCACTCTGAAACCACCATCCATTCACCTATTTCACCACCTCACCTTTAATGTATCTCTAACACTATTTCCCCTGCCTCTTCTACCTCTTCCCTTCCTCTATCTACAACCACTCTTAATTCTTACAGTCTCAAAACAACCTACCTGTCTAGTCTGTCTCCTATACTCTACCTCCCCTACATCTCCTACTAGCCATTCTTACTTTCCTTTCTTGTTTCCAAACTCCTATACAACTAGATACTACCCACTTTAAATAAGCATCTGCCTAACTATTAACTCATTTTGCTCTAAGCAGCTTAAATAACATTGTAACTAGTCACATTTTCTTCTGCTAATTGTTTAACCTTCTTTGTAACAACTCACATACGTGTCTGCCAATTGTTAATACTCTGTATAATTGAATTTCCCGAGGAGCTTTTTTTCTCTCCAGGTCTCTGCTTGTAGGATCCTATAGCTGATTGTTACTACTACGTTACTAAAATTTAATAAATTGTTTTCTAGTCCTGAGGAGCTTTTCTCCCCGGGTCTGTGCTGAAAATGAGCCAAAAGCTCAGCCAGACTAACCCGGTTAACAAATGTAAAATAAAAAGCTTTTCTTGTGAGGATTACGTACTGGCTGTGTGAAGAGGGAACATAATGGACCATGAGGTATAAATTGGCTTGGTAAAAATCTAAAACTCAAGCCAAACTTATCACCTTGAGCTAAATGTTATCCATCCAGATTCCTGTAAAATAGAGGTTTCCTTACACAGAGTAAGGAAGTTGGCCCTGAGCATTGCTTAAAATGTTGGGGAACAGTAAATAGTTATTATTAAGAAATGGCCTTGGCTATGATGTGGAGATGTTTGCCACTGTCTGTGTTTTTTGCAGGTTGCCACAGTAAAAGTTTTTTTAGCGCATCTGAATTGATTTATTTTTTAAACTTTCATCTGTGTTCTCTGTTGTCATTTTGAAGTCCTACCCCATGCTGTGTTCTCATTAGTCATTTTCATTTGGATAAGGAATGAATAATCAGGGGAGGCCACTGTATATGTGCAATATATTAACATCAAAGAGGTCACAAACTGCGCTGAAGGTAATACAGAACTGCGTCTGTGTTTGTTCAGCTAGACAGGTCCATTAAGCATTTCTTTAACGAAGTTAAAATATTTTGCTTTATTTGGTACACAGAGCAGGAAATTTGACTTGACAAACCATCAGCAAAGACAATGGATAATGAGCACTAACGCAGGTAGGAAAGTGACTGTATATTGCTCAGTGTAGGTGCCCAGGCAATCATCTTCAAGCTAGCTGTTAGAATATCAGATGCATTTTGAGCTGATGGCACGGAAAACTGTTGTAATCATTTTATGAAGGTGACAGAGAGATGCCTGTTAGTGATTTGACCGTTTTAATGAATGATATTACAGGAAGTAGTTTAGAACTGGTGTTGTGAGGTTTTTAAGGGGAGTAATGAAAAGGTGCCCCTTATACGACCACAACATTTCTCAAAGAGGCAGAAGCAAGGATGTTGCAGCCTTTCATAGATTCATTTGATTAAGAGGTAATAAACGGTACCAGGCTTCCCATAAAGCTGTACTGCTGTGATTTTAAAAAGGTAATGTAGATTTTATCAGAGTTCACCCCAGGCTGTTAATTAAGTACATTATTGTAAGAATTTGTATTGGGAATTTGGCACTAAACAATGCTTTATTTACATTAACAATGTCAGCTGCTGAAGTCAAAGCATGTTATCCAGCAGCTGTGTATTCATGAAAGGATGGTATGAAGTACATGCACATCTGATTTGGGTAAGTTAATAGGATTTCTGGACTGTTCTCAGTTGATTTCACTTCCTGCTATGCATATCAAACTAGGACATTTGTAATATACTCCACAGTGTCATCGTAATGCAGTTCATATCCTTAAAAATAGGTCAACCCATGAATCCCACATTCCCTCTTTCTGGAAGAAGTCACACATTATCCCTCTGCACAAAGAAGGAAATTCAACAGACATTACTAACTTTACACTTATAGCAATCTTACCTCCCTCTCCTAAATGCTTAAAAAATGTATTCAAAAACAATTGCTAAACTATCTCCTGCAGCAAGAACTCCTAGCCCTAATACAATATGCCATCTGTCCTTCCCATAATACTAACATTGCAGATCTAACCTATATAGATACTATCAATAAATAAAGCTGAAACCAAGTTCGTAATGGATGCACAATAAATGAAATCCAAAGCCAGAAGTAAAATTACTTCTTTAATAGACCATAAATTCCACAAAGTAGTTTAGATTAAGCGCTTTCATCCACACTAAAGTGGACTTCAGTCCACTTTAATGTGGATGAAAGTGCTTTCACTTATTGTGCATCCATTACGAACTTTGTTTCAGCTTTACTTCTTGACTTTTCAGTTGTTGGTAGCTGGTTCTGTGAATTCATACTATCAATAAAGCTACAGATAATGGCAAACTAGTCTCCTCCTTATTTCTAGACTTGTCTAAAACATTTTACACAACAAACTACTACTTCACATGTCCCCACTAGGCCTCTGTCAGCCCACCTTTCTGTGGTTCAAAAGCTACCTTTTTAATAGGTGTCAGTCAGTAAAATGGCACTCCATGCTCTCTCCTTATCTCCTGGTCACTACCGGTGTACCAGAAGGCTCTGTCCTCTTTAACATTTCTCTCCAACACCCTCCACACAACAGACCTCCCTACTACAGTATGCATAATACTCCACACCTCCAAAAAATAACTCAGGAAGCTTTAATAACAGCTGAAACATGGCTTTGTAACTCACAAGTCATGCTCAACACACACACAAAAAAAAAAAAAAATTTTCCCCAAATCCCTTTGCCGTAAAAAACAAAATTTGAAGTCCATTCTCTCACTTGATAATACAACCATTGAAGTCACTCCCCATAGCAAATTATAAGGGATGATAGTGGATGATACTCTTAAATTCGACCTGCATATAGAAAATCGCATAAGAAAAACTCATAACTAGGGATGCTTTATAGAGCCAAAAGCTTTCACACAGATGCAACTAAAGCTACACTTGCCACTACTTATCACTTCCCCATGCTTCTTTATGGCACTCCCATCCTTCCTAACCTCAAGGCATCACAAAAAGCAAAACTTGAGCAATGCTATAACAAAATTGATAAATTGGCAGCAAATGCCCCTTTCAGACCCTGCCACTGTCTAACACTAAAAAGCCTAAATTTGTTAGAACCACATCAGCTAGGTATTCATAGCTTCTTACCACCTATAAAATTATCCAAAATCCATCTGCATGTCCAGCACTAAATAACATTCTGCACAACTTTGTTCCTAGTTGGTCATTATGATCCAATGATCAAAAACTCATAGGTTCATGTAAGGTTACTAGGCTAATGGCCCTAGAGCCCTTGCAAGCCTAGCCATATTTATCCTGAGTTACCCTAGTTGGTGGTTAGGTGAGTGAAATTTGCAGAGGTAAGGGTCTATGGTAGTTAATACTGATTCCTCCGCCCAGGAGGGACATGGGTGCCATCCCAGGAGTGAATCTGCGGTCACCCATCAATTGATCTAGGTTGCATTTGAAGAGAGTTAGGGAATGGCTGTGTTTCACATGACCTGGAAGCTTGTTGTAGAGAAGTGGCAGTTTCTGGCAGATGTATCCATCTCTCCAGTAAGACCTGTTCATGTCAGAGGCTAGGTTAAAATCACCTGGAGTGAGTGACCCTTGCGCAGTTTGATTTACAAATGTGTAGCATTTCCATCAGGGCTGGGTCAGAGATTGCCCTGTAAGCCAGGCACAGATCACCCTTTAGAAACCTGTAGGAGACTGAATACAGTGACAAGCACTTTCAGGCTTTCCACATAATACTTATTTTGTGTACCTTGTAATTTCCTGGTGAGAAACCACTGTGGTCTGCCCAGTTGTTGCAGGTATCTTGTGAGGTACATGCAAAGGGGAGCATTGCACTCAATTATTGGTTTGATGAGGGTTGAGTATAATGGAATTGTACCTTCCATAGATCTAGATGCAATACATTTACTTATAAGATGTACCACATACAAGGGTTTCCTTACTACTGTTGGTATGTGGTGGTCAAAGTTCAGATTGCTATCAACCTGAGTACCCAGATCATGTATCACTGGGTCAACACTTTGGGTTTGTGCAAGGATGTCAGCTTTCCCAAAGGGAATAATAATGCATTTTTTTGCATTTAGCTTTAATCCATGGCCTTGGCACCAGTCACTTGTCTGTGTTAACCCTGTCTGCAGTATATTTACATCATTGGGGGACTCAATGATTCCTCCCAATTTGCAATTGTCAGTGAATTTGGTCATAGGTTCATAGATGTTTACTAGGCTAATGACCACAAGGACCTTTTTAAGCCTAGCCATGCATCCAAAATGTCTGACAAGTTCTGATATCCTTGATAATTGTAAATATGGTTCTGGGAGATGAACCACTTACAGGTTACCTGTGTCCATTAGAGAGACAGGTGCCAAACCAGGGATGCATTTCCAGTTTCCCATCCAATTGTCCAAGTTGCACTTGAATTGGTTTAGGGAGGAACTCTGCTTCACATGGATGGGGAACCTGTTCCATAGACAGGGTGCTCTCTGGGATACATACCTCTGTCTCCAGCAGGTCTGATTTATATCACAGGCAAGGTTTAAGTCTTTAGAATGGGTAATTATGGTGCTGTTTGTTCTATGGATATGCAGGAGATCCATCAGAGTGGGGTCTGGCAATGCCCTGTATGCCAGGCATAGATCTCCCCTCAAAAGTCGGGTCTATATTAAATCAGCAAACACTTAAAAAAGCGAACGCTGATTTATTGACCCTATGTAAGCGAAAGCTTACAATCCTGAACACTGGGAACAGATATTTTTTCCCAGGGAAAAAAATAGCTGTTCCACAAAAAAAAAAATAAAAGCTTCAAAACATTACATAAAGTGGGGGCTGTGCCCCCAACACCCCCCTACTTAAATATACCAACTCCGGGATCGCACTACAGTGATGAAAACGGCAAACTAATGTAGTCAGGGAAAGAAATCGCTTATATGCCTATTCGCTATTTTGCTGTTTCGTGCCTTCAAGCTCGATCAAGACGCATTCGAAGGATTGCATCTTGGATTATATAATAGGAACCCCAAAAGCCTGTAGGAGACAGAATACGGGGATAGGTCCTTGAGGCGGTCTGCATAGGACATTTTACTTATGCCCTGTATTTTTTTAGTGAGGAACCTCTGTGGACGTTCCAATTGTTGGATATGCCTGGTTAGGTACATACCAAAGGGGGCATTGTACTCAGTGATAGGTTTGATGAATGTCGAATACAGTGGAACAATGACTTCCTTGGACTTAGATGCCATATATTTGTTTATAAGTTGCACAACATAGAATGAGTTCCTTACCATTGTAGACACATGATAGTCAAAGGCTAGATTACTATGTATGTGTGTCCCTAAGTCCCTGACTACTGGGTCATCTGTAAGGGGTGTGTTGTCAATATGATAGTTAACAGGGATGGATGATTTCCCAAAGGATATTATTATGCATTTCTTGGCATTTAGTTGTAGTCCATGGCTCTGACACTAGTTGTTTGTCTGTATCACCCCTCCTGGAGAACATTTGTGTCAGTGTGAGATTCAGTGAGAGCTCCTAATTTGCAATCATCTGCAAATTTAGTCAGCCAGAGACCACTGACATTGGCCTTGACTTCGGAGAAGTGAATGCCAAAAGGAAGCTGTCCCAGGACAGATCCCTGAGGGAATCCAGTTGTGACTGGCCTCTTTGTAGGAGCTGTCATTGAATGGGTACTTCATCTGGGAGGTCTTTGTGGTTTATGAAGGTCACATGTAAGTGCCTCAGCATATGTCAGTCGATATGTTTCCTTTGCATTGTGCGTGCTGGGTGCAGGGTGTGTACTACTGACAACCTTATTGACATTAGAAGTACCTTTATGTGAGAGCTTTGCCTCTAGTGACATTGTGTAAATACATCTCTCACATACCATATCAGTTTGTTTGAGAATTAACTGGTTGTCAGTAAACATGAGACAATTTCTACATTACCTCAGGATACCCATATCCACCAAGTCGGTAATGGAGACAGTAGGAAAGTTCATATGCATAGCAACAGACCATTGTTTATTGATTAGTCAGTTGGAGTGAGAATATCAATCACTGTCAGGAGTATTCAGTTTGCAACTATGTGGGCAGTGCTTGTCAGTGCAAACTAGTTTTCCTGTATGCAACTAGGTACTGGAGAAATTTCAGTTGTGCTTTTACAGGAAAAATGTCACTCATGGTGACTGAGTCTGTACAGATCACTGCCAAACACTTGAGGGGAAACTAATCAGCAACATGCTGTCCAAGTTTGCCTGGACTCCTCAGAAATAATTTCCAAACAGCACAGAACCTTGTGGTACTCCACTGGTGACTGGTCTTTTGCTAGAGGTGACGTTGCACACTTTACCAGTATGTAGCCTGTCAGCTACCCATCTGGTTATGTAGAGTTTAATTTCCAGTTGGGAGATTTTTCTCTATAATACCTGAGTGGGGGATTGTGTCAAATGCCTTGGCTAGGTCAAGGGAGGTGGTATGCACTGTATTTCCCTTGTCCAGGGCCTCGGTGGCTTTCACAAAGAAGTCAGTTATATTCAACAGACATAATCTACCTTTAATAAGTCCGAACTGAGATTACCTATGTCCTTGTTAATAAGGTTCATAATAATTCTTTCTATGGCCTTGCAGATGAGACTAGTCAAGCTTATGGGCCTATAATTCCCAGGCTCAGTTGATGGTCCCCCTTTGTTCATAGGTAGGTACTAGGCTATCGGCCCGAGGGCCTACGTAAGCCTAGCCCACAAGGTTCCCTGGCTTACGCCACCCAAGAAAGGTATTTTCCTGTGCCACTGTTGAGCAGAGACACAGAAGTGATCCCCGGGGTGTATTTCCTATTTCCCATTTCCCATCTACTCATCAAGATTTTTCTTGAAGAATGCTAATGAAGAACTTTACTTGACATAGATGGGTAGCCTGTTCCAGAGTATGGGAAGTCTCTGAGATGGGAATCTATCCCTCCAGCATGTCCTGTTTATTGTTGTGACAAGGTTTAGGTCCCTAGAGCATGTAGTTCGGAGGGATTGGGATTTCTTTAGTTGTAACATGTCCAACAGCTCTGGGTTTGACATAGCTTTATATGTTAGGCAGAGATCACCTCGGAGTAGGCAATATGCTACGGAGTAAAGCTGGAGTTTTTTGAGATGGTCAGTGTAGGGCATCTATTTGAGGCCAGTAATCCTCTTTGTGAGGTACTTCTATGGCCTTTCCAGCTGCTGCAGATGTCTTGTGAGGTACATTTAAAAAGGGGCGTTGTAATTTATAATGGGTCTAATGAATGTCAAGTAGAGGGAAACAATTACCTCTTTTTTCTTGGATACGAACCCTTTTATGATGAGGTGTGCTACATAGAAGGACTTCCTGACTACTGTGGCGATGTGACTATCAAAGGACAGCCTACTGTCCACCTGGGTCCCAAGGTCTCTTATCACACATTCGGTGTTAAGTAGACCGCTGTGTATGTCGTAGTTCATGGGTACAGAGTTTTTACCAAAGGGGATGACAGTGCACTTTTTGGCACTGAGCTTGAGGCCATGGCTCTGACACCAGTCATCTGTCTCAGCAAGGCCCTTATGTAGGATTTCCAAATCATTTGGGGACTCACCTATAACTCCTAGTTTGCAGTCATCTGTGAACTTCGTTAGCCATAGGCCTTCTGTGTTAGCTTGTACTTCAGAGAAGTAGATACCAAACAGGAAAGGTCCCAGGACTGAGCCGTGTGGTACTCCACTTGTCACTGGTTTGAGGTCAGATTTGGAGTGTGCAACTTTTACAGTGTGGGTTCTGTCAGTGAGCCAGTTGGCAACCCATCTTGTGACGTAAGGATTTATACCTAGTTTAGTGAGTTTAGCTATAATTCCAGAATGGAGGATGGTGTCGAAAGCCTTGGCGAGGTCAAGATAGGTTGTGTGAGCCACCTTACCCTCATCTACGGCTTTGTTGACTCCCTCAAAGAAGTTGATCAGGTTCAGGAGGCATGATCTGCCTTTCACAAACCCGAACTGGGTGGGAATCAGAGTTTGGAGGTTACCAATGTCTTTGTTTATGAGTTCCATGATGATACGTTCTATGGCCTTGCAGACCAGGCTTGTCAGGCTAATAGGGCAAAGAAACCAAGAGAAGTGTGGCTTTTCACTAATAACCAAACAATCCAAACAAAAAAAGCCGTAGAGTGGAATGCGGTACTGTTTCCAATTCAACACACGAAAGTGACACCAACCACGTACTTGAACGCTTTTATTGAACAAAATCACATGCATTTTCGTCCCTTACTCTAGGACTTCATCAGATAAAACCTTTTAAAAAATCTCAGCCTTTATACTTTACTAACAATCAATTAACCTATAGGATATCATCTCATTATTTTAAATTAACCAGTCAGTTTCCTTTCCTATCTCATTAATGTTAATTCCTGAAAAGGAATTTTGAAAAAAGGAAACTCGTATATATACAATACTTTAAAATGAATTAATCTTTTTAAATATTCTTATATATAATTAAACATTGTGTTAAACATCATTGGGAAAGTTCATTCATTCAAAATTTGACTATAAAAATGTATATACTAAAGAGACTTCTGTGCAAAATTCCGCAAGCATTAAAAACCTTAATACAATGCCCCCTCTAGTGTCCAAAACCTGTATGACATATTAGGCTAATAGGGCAATAATTCCCAGGATCAGTGGTGGCTCCCCCTTTGTGGAGTGGGATAACTGTTGCTGTTCACCATTCAGTGGGCACAAAGCCTGATGTGAGGCTATGACTGAACATGGTGCTTCGGTGGGGAGCCAGTTCGTTCTGACGTTTGTGTAAAATGCAGCCTGGGATGTTGTCTGGTCCCATGGATGCTGTGTTTTTGGCTTTAGAGAGTGCAGCTTTTACCTTCGTAGTTGTGATTCCTGTATAGATATGGGCCCTTTAGGGGGTGGGGTAAAGTTAGTACTGAACCTATCTGCCAGTATGTTAGCAATATCAGTTGGTTCTGTAATTTTCATGCCATTGTGCAATTGTGCAGCGGTATTACTGTTTCTGTCCCCCATTCTTTTGG